>NW_008707617.1:1852959-1884098 GCF_000327385.1 Lottia gigantea | reverse complement strand
GGAACATCTAACATGTGAACATTCGAATGTAATATATTTAATTTCATGCAAGAAATGCCCCAAACAATATGTAGGAGAAACTAAGAATAATTTACGAACTCGCTTTAATGCTCATAGGTCAGACATCAAATTAAAGAAAGACAAGCCTGTTTCTAATCATTTCAACCTCGACGACCATTCAATAGACGATCTCACCCTAATCCCAATTGAGCGTATAGAAATTGACTTGCCCGAAGATGAAACTACCAAATTCCGTCAATCTAGGGAGGCCCATTGGATTGAGACATTGAATACAGCAAGACCTATAGGACTAAATATTCATCATAATGTAGGCATAGCACCCTTTGTTGTCCCGTTTAATACAACCAGCAATCGAGCAAGCAAGATAGTTCATGCCCACTATAAGAGCCTTCAAGAGAAATTCCCCCATGTCTATAAGCAGAAAATGATAGTTGCATATTCAAAAAATAAGAACTTAAATGATAATATTGTTCATAGTAAACTAAAAACAATCAGTACATAACAGATACTATACTTCTCGCCCATTGGGCGAGTTATTTTTTCTAATTTCAGATCAGAATAAGAACAGAAGAAAACCCAATATCAAGACCCTTAATCCTGATTTCTAAATAAAGTGTCTGCTCCACCCTAGGCCTGTACATTTGGGAGAATCAAACCCTCCCTTCCCCGAAATATAATACATTATGGTAGGCCGGTAAATCATAAAAAATAAATTTCACAATACCATAATATCTTTAATGTGTCACTACTCTAAGGCTAGTGTCATTTCTAATAAATTAAAGTATTATAGTGCGTTAAATTGTATATTGCCGTCGATTTCCAGAGACTTACAGAAAAGGAGATAAATTAATTAAAAGTTAATTCAGTAAGTCTAAGACATGAAATCAATTATTTAGAATTAACCTGCCCGTATTGTTGAGTCCGTAGTTGTTGATACTCAAGATGTTGTTATATAAGGGAAACAACCCACTAAAAAAAGTTTCTTATACAGGCGGTAGAGGAGTAATTAAATGAAAATGAAATGAATGGAGTTTTACGTCCTACTCTTCTGCACATAGAGGGGTAATTAAAATACTAGTAGATCTATGGCCCCGGTAGGATTGGATCAAGTGGAATAGATCTAGATAATCAAACAAAACTACACACCAATTGACATTTATTAAGGCCCAACACTTGATTTGTAGTTATTAATCTTGGTATGGCCAGATCATAAACTAGTTAAAAAGCCTATCATGAATAGAATTGCTTTAGGAAGGTCGAACTATTTATTACTTTGATTATTGTAGCAAAGGAAAACGAAATTTTTATATGAAGAAAGCAGAAAAAAAAATTCAATGAATTAAATGATGCAACAGAATAGTTAATTCATAAGTAAACATTACATCGGCACTGAATTATATTGAGCCTTTAATAGGTTTGTCTTCTTTTGTTTTCGGATAAGGAGGGTTTGAATCTCCAAACTTTTCAAGATCATTAATTGAGACCAACCTAGGTTATTTTATGATTATGTTGTAGAAAGGAAACAACTCGTTATTTTGTCAAAATGGAGGAAAATCTCCAACAACAAGATATTTTGTAAAGAATTTTATTTGTATGGTTTAATATACAGAATCTGAAGAGGTAAATTGTTTCTTATCTATGTTCTTTACCTGTGATAACCATGTCTTAAAACAATTTTCTTTAGCTTAGAGAAATGTTCGTTGTTGAAAAATCGAGATGGCTTTTTTAATCTTCACAAGGCTTCCATAAAATATTGTGTTTTTTGTAATTGCAATTTTAAAGTCATTTTAGCGTATATTATGGTAAAAACTATATTGTTAGATATATTGTTTTGATGATCACACTGCCTTTCTGTCACTAAACAATTCCATTCGTTAAATTGGCATGATGCCGATTCTACTTTTGAAATATGAAAAAACCTATGCACGAAGCAAATTCGAGTTGGCATCATGATTAACCGTAAGACCGCACATTGGTATAATTTCTTTATTTATGCATTTAAGTCATTTAGACCATCTAGTTCGTCAATGGCAAGATTTCTCAAGTCCACAAATATACACACCCCCGAAACAGTACATATCACATTTGATACAATCCCTATCACAAAAGACCAGGAAATCGTCACTGTTTCAAATTCATTTTCAAAATGTTTATTCTGAATTTTTCTAAAATATTCATTTATTTTCACTGCAAATACCACCATTGACATGATCTGTAGACTCACTGGAAATAAAATATTACTAAGACAAGTAAAATAAGACCACTAAATGTTTACAAAGCACAAGGGGGTTGGGGGAGATGGTGTAACGACTGAACAGAGTGCAATTTTGTTGGCTTTGCAATGTGATATATGAACGCCTAAAAATCCAGAAGATAGTCTTTGTACACACTGAACACCGATCAAGATTCCCACTGTTATATATCTTTGTTACTACTCACCTATACAGAACGTTAGAAGGCAGATGGTCATGATTACTGGTCTAGATTTATTTTTGGATGGAATAAAAGCAGATATCATGAAAAGTAAAAATGCAACAAGATAACACATCACAGCTAGAATTGAAAATATCTGGGCTGACATGGTGAAATCTGAAATAAAAAGAAAAGGTCAACTTGCCATTCAAATGTCAATAATGAAAGAATGATTTTGTAATTTGATTTTGCAATGGCATCATAAAACACATTGTCGGATTGACAGGGGACATGCTCATATAGAGACGGAGCTATACTGTAGGTATCTAGTACAGTTTTTATCTAATTTGATGAAACTTGACATAAACATCTTTTGGTGAATATTTGCAACCATTCAGTTCGATGTGGGTGATTTCAATTGCACTGAGTTATATACATCTTTTGGTGAGTTTTTGCAACCATTCAGTTCGATGTGGGTGATTTCCATTGCACTGGGATTTTAATTAAGTCTAATGCCTTGTGTCAGTATAATGTTTCTCGAATTAACTCTATATTACCAAACTCGTCTAATTTAATACTCTAAAATGTACATAAAACAGATGTTGTTTTATTTATCCTATTCTATCTATATAATATGCTATATTACCATAAATCATGTTATGATTAGTATGCACTTATTAATAAAACATACAATAACGAGTGTCAAAAATATACAGGTGAAATGTCGACATACCAGATGCCTTTAATTTTTAATCTATTTTTCTGAACAAAGTAAAAAAATTTTTTTTATTTTTTTCAATAAAAAGAAATAGTACAGTTAGTCTTAGAATGACTTTGCGTTGATGAAAATAAAAACATAAGTAAACAAAATATAAACATAAGTAAACAAAATATAAACATAAGTACACTTTATATCTTCATAATTTGTTTTATAGAAGACAATTTTTTAGCCACAATTTAAGACTTTTTTGGTTGAAATTTCAAGAGAGGAAATGTGTTGTGTTTCTTTTCAATATTAACTCACAAAACATTATATATATATAAATATGAAATGGGGGGCGTATATTGTCGTCACCCATGTCCGTCCGTCCACAATTGCTCGTTAACACTCTACAAGGCACAATTCTTGATTGATTTCGACGAAACTTGGTATGGTTGTTTGTATTCACCCAAGGATGAACCCTATTGAAAATCAGAAAAATCGAAAAATATCCAGTATGAGTTATTGCCCTTGGTCTTTAAACGCTCGTAAACACTCTAGAAGGCCCAATTCTTGATAGATTTTGATGAAACTTGGTAATATTATTCAGTATCACCTCAAAAAGTTCAAAAGAAGTGTATGTCTGGAGGTTGAATATTTCATACTTGTAATTGTTACTGTACTGCCAAATATTTTTATTTAAAATCAAAGCTGTCAGTGGGCGTATATTACCTTGCCTGGAAAGCTATCTTTTATCAATGCTAAGACATTCTAACATTAACAACACTAATTTGAGGTTGATATTCCAATTCTCTTTAAAATATAGAAACAAATATAGAAATTTTTTTTGCTCAGACCATAATGAAACGACATTCATTCAATAAATCAGTTATATGACGTGTATTTCTCACCGGAACCCATAGTTTATCAGTTGGTAAGAGTTTCTTAAGTTTTCCAGAATATCACAATTTTCACTCTAATCTGGACAAGCGCTGTTTTCATGCGGTTTTTCTTTTCGAGACCATCGTCCGTATATGCACGAGTAGTTGTAAACGTGATAAAGGGATTTGTTGAAACAAGACTAAATTATAATTCAGTTGATGGCATAGAAAATAATTTTGATGCGTTCGTTAAAGTAAAACGCGAAAGAAAAAAAAACACGTATTATGTGAAACACTCACTGGGAAGATTTTGGGTCATTTAGACGTAGAGATATATTATTATGATATATTAATATACCTGTATTATTTGGGTGGCACTTCCAATTCTTCACAATAACAGTTTCTACACTAACGTAACAATACTGCCATAAACCAAATATTAACAACCTTCCAACAGACCAATAGGATGTAGCTAATGCCACAAAATAAAAGCCAGCAGCCAGTAATAGGCAGATCAGCGAAATGATGAATTTTATCGATTGCTCCATCCTATACTTGAATTGAATTCAATACATTAGATTCATTTAACCATTTCACCTGTAAATAGTAATGTTAATAGATTAAAAAAGGCAAGGTCCAAAATCTTTGAAAGATATTAATGATACAGAGACGTATTTTTTATTTTTCGTAAATTGTCCCATTGTCTTCGGAAACGACATGATAGAATGTTTTCACGTTATAAAATTTAATATATTTGTCCCGCAAGATCTTTTGTCCAAAGGTTCGGATCTTTAGTTCTTGTCTTTTAATTGATAATTAATACTACCTAATCAACACCTGTACTTCCTACTTCAATCTTATTTATGATTGCAACTGGAAAATCATTAGGTTCGGTGCATTTCAAGACTTCCGAATACTATAAATAAAACTCAATAAAATTTAGGTTTCTTTAATAATTTTAATCAATCTTCAAAGACAAATAGGTCTGGATAGTCCTACCATAATAATTCCAATCTCGTTGGCGGCAGATCGATACGACATAAGTCATGTATTTTTGAATGCTTACATATATTTTGCATTTGGCAGTATACTTACTAATATATAAGGAACTGTTTTTTTATACGCAAACTTTCAATTAATGAGCATCTGCCAAAGTCGGTATTTTTGTTTTGGGACACAGGGTGGGTATATCAGAAATACAAAATCTATGCTTAGCCTAAAACGAATCTTCATTGGAACGCATGGAGGAGGATGTACATGAACGAGTATCTTCATTACATTTCTATTAACGTTTTGGCAAATAAAGTGATATTTTGTTTGGAATAGATTATAATTTGTTTTCATTTACTTACTTGTATTTACGGTATGTTTTCTTAACTAACATGGCAAGACACCTGTATTAAGATTTATCTTTTTACCTTCCTCAATAATATCTTTTTTTTCTTCGCGTTGTGGAGCCAAGAAGACAAAACATTGCCTTCAGGTGAACAATAAACATTATTATGAAAGAAATTCTTTGAGGGTATAGTTTTTGTTCTTTGAATACTTGATAATTAACGCTGTAGAAAAGTTAATGTTAAAACATTTCCCTACAACAAGTTACATTTGAAATTGGACACGGTCTTCAAATTATATCGGCGGAAGACACTTAAGATTCGAAGTCTCTTCAATGCAACAGCCATATACTTATAAGAAGTAGACCAAAACGGTTTAGATGTTATATATTGTCCTATTTGCAGTTAGTTGCAAGTAGGTCGTGTCGTGAAGATAAGATAATTTCGTTTATGTCGAGGATACGTATTCTCAGAGGAAGTAAAAAAAATTGCTACATTATAACTAAAAAGAAGATAACAGTGCTAGAATGTGTTTGAAAGAAAGGTACAAAAACATTGATATTTTGACACTAATTGGTAACAAATTTAAACAAGTATTAAATTTTATTTTCTGTTAGATGCCACGAAATAACGTATTTTTTTTTTATCTGTTAAGCTCTTCACGTATATTAAGGCATTGACAAATTGTTATACTAAATGTATATGTTGATGTTAAACTGTCTGGAAATATATATGTTGACCAACTCAATCCATAGCAATTTTTTTGAATCCCAGAATCGTTTGAAATCATATGGCGCGCACGTTTTCGTTGGTGTAGCAACAGATTTTGAAGGCAGTAATGGTGCCAGTGGGGATACAGAAAAATGGCTTGTACAACCTTTTCATTACTGACAAATTTAACAAGATGATTTTTATATTATGTATTTGCCCCAAAATATGTGTCAGAATGAACAAAAACAATTCTATTTTTCAAATATTTTTTTGTGTGGCTTTCGCCTATTGCGCCTCCCAGTTTGAATCTCAACCTCGGCAATTGTTATCGCATTAAGGCAGTCTACCTCCCAATTGTAACCCCGGTCTTGGAAGACTGGTACCGCAACTGTCTGATTCACAGATCGAAGACAAAAGCCATTTTAATTCCTACCTCGACCGATTACGGAGGTTAAGCAATCCCAGAAGCACAAATTTAATTTATTTTTATATGGAATTACAGGACAAAAAAATATCAGACGGGAAATAAGAGAAGCTTAAAATTTCCCGATTCAATGAAGTATTCAAGATTCGACTACAGTATTTTTAAAATTATATTAAATTCAAGACGTTGCTAGGCATTAAAGTAAAATAGTATATCATTTCCTTTGAACTACTGAACCAATTTTTACTTCTTCTACCGGTTGAACAATTTCAAACAGCTGTCCGATTTGCTAAACAAATCTAATTTTAGCTCAACCAAATCTTATTGACTAAAAGCAGAATATTTATTGACTATTGCATTCAGATTGTAAATTGCATTGAGCCAATTTAGGCTCATTAGATTCAGGTGCTTTTGATTTAAAGCGCCAAGGATGATTAAGAGACTGACCCCACATTAATGCCATTTAATTTTATTTTGGAGATATTGACGTCAAGACAAAGTGAAGAAGTAATTCAAATTGCATACTTCCTGCTGACATTTTTTTGCAAGCCCAAAACGCCTTTCAATTGCCATAAACACCGATTCTCCAGAAAACTTAAATGATAAGCATTGTTTACATACCTTAGATATTGTCTTATATAATCACGCATCATTAAATTGATCCATTTATGACTAAACGTTAGTTTAAATTTAAATCGACTTTTAAATCTCCAGATGAATCCTTGTTAAACTTAGCACAGACGTAAGAAGAATGGGCTGTATGGTTACGATATAAACTGTGGATGGGTAATTTAAGATCTACGTAAATAATGTCAGACAGGCCTGACGTTCCAATACCTCTTACATTTCATTGATATTCTCAGTATTACCTAGTGTTGATTGGCAGCTATCAAGAAAGGTCAGAAAAGAGAAGCGGGTGGTGAATAAACGTGATGTAAACAGCCAGATGTGAGATGGCAAGTTTTAAATACTGGTGCTGTGTAACATGGCACTTGATTTCAAACGTACATGTTAATAGACGATGTTATACACTTAGATAGACAAAACAAGTCCACATTTATTATGATGCAGGTTCCTCTCTGATGCATTTTGTTTAATTTCGAACTAATGTACTCGAAATTATAACATGCTGAATAACATGCCCAATTGAACATTATTTGATATTGTCCATTAATGCAAGGGGATTGGCGATAACTTCCGTGCAGATTTATAATAAATTATGATGATAAAAAAAAGTTAATTTTCAAATTGCCATCAGAAGTTAGCTTAAGGTAGACACAGGTTCATCTTGCGACTGGCAGAATCTTGGTTTGCAATGACTTCTAGCAACTTAAAGCACCTGAGAAAGTCTTGTAAAATTTTGACATGAAAGACAAACCTACAGGTTAAAGTTTCATCGACAGTGGGAATTCGAAAATTAAAGACCAAGTCTTGTCTGTTGGTGATTATATGTATGCGCAAAAAAGCTGTTAACGGTACATATCTTCAGAACTTTGAAGATTATGAGCTTAGTAAATTATTATATTATATGTATAGACTAGTGTTCTCTGGGTTAATTAAACTGGACAGAAATGCATTTCTGGCAATCTTAATCACCTATAAATTATGACAAGTATGTTATGTTAATAAGGGTAAATTGATGATTTGTGAAGACATATGTCTATTTCAGTTAATTAACGTGAATAAGATAAGGAGAATACCAGAAGTTTCAGACTGGTAATCGACCAGTGCCGTATTACAGGTTATAACACAAATACATGTAGACATACATTACACCTTTCATGGCAAAACTCATTTTAATAGTATTATTACTTTATTAACTGTTGTTTGTATTATTTCAACAATTCCGTTTGGTCAAAATATGACTTTACTAACAAGATATTTAACTAGTTTTATTGAAGGAAATAATATAAAAAATATGCCCATCTAAACTAATGTGCAAAACATAAACCCTATGTAAAATTCCAACATCGCAAAAAGGGTCGCCCCCTTAAAACAATTTCTACTCTTTGTTCAATATATAATTTTGAAAATTCAAATCTAATACAGGCATATAGAAATGGCATTTTATGGTCATAGGGTGTGTTTTTGATTGCTAACAAAAGGCCGAAAACAACGCTATAGAATGTACAACACTCAAGCAATGGCACCAATGATATACGCCCACACAATAAAAATCCACGCCCATTTTATCAAAAGCTAAAAACACAAGGCTGCGTATCTCTATTTATGACGAATTGCACGAATACATAGTGAAATATTAACTTAAATATAACCTTTCGATAATCTATACAAGACTTTTATTATTTTATTTAGTTACTTAAAGTTTATGTCACACCATGGCCTTGTTCGTGTAATGATTGCCGCTTAGTTTTGTATAAGTTAAAATTACGCTGAAGCCCGTCGCAGAATATGCGACGTAATATGCTGTAAAAGGTTAATAATTCTAATAAATATCTCTTTATAAAAGCTAATATTACTGCATTGGCTGCAATATTTTATGTGTGAATAAAATCTTCTACGCATAATTGCGTACGGCTGGTATATCACACATACGCGGAATGCAAGTAGAACCAATGTTGTAACTAATTTCAAACGCATATTGACGCATTTGCAGTGAGAACGATCACAGAACACTTCCCACGTTACATTACGTTACGCGTATTGGCAGCGTTTAAGGGTAATGGTAAAATTAATATCATATACTAGGTGCAAAGATCGACAGAGATACAAAGTCCAAGGCTACCAATCAGTTGTGAATATAACCGTGTATGCGTCGAAAATTTTGTTCAAGTAAAAATGTTTATACGTTCTCTTCTTATTCTTCCCAGCTTGCGTCAGTTTTTTTATTTAGCTGACACAAAGCTTACCCATAACGTATGCGATGTACTGTAGTCTATTCGACAATGCTCAGGGTGTATATGCTTGCTTTTATCGTCTGTGTGACAGGTCCCGAAGCATACTTGAAATAACAGCTTGATTGGTTTAACTTTCAAGCGCACGAGTTGGCCTTTTCCGACATCTTTTTGGATAGCGCCGCAAATTATGATAAATGATAAATATGTATTGACACCAATGGGGATTCCCGAATTTATCAGCTTCTTTTAAATGTATAAAGAATAATATATCGCCTAATTCATCCCAATCAAAGCATGCCATCGTGAAACAGTTGATCATAGTTTTCTCCCTTTACATCTATTCATTAAACGGATCAAGACAACAAATCCTAAATGCACGAAGGCTGGCCACTGGAAGAATCAGATCAATTTCTGGATTTAGTCGACCTGAATGCACAGACGACTGTAAAATCATGTGTCGTTCCGCGACTGAAATGTCCCGTTTCCACCAGTTGCCCGTTTTCTACTTTATAAAGGAAAGTTGACTAGATCCGTTCCGTGACTGTCCCAGTTTCCACCAGTTGCTCGTTTTCTACTTTAAAAAATTCCATTTGCCAGCAGTTGCCTGTGTTTTCTTTATAGCTCTTCATCATTATATGTTACAAAAGTTTTATTGTTTTTAAAGTGACAATTTATGATTTTTTTTTAAATTGAGTGTTATTTACATAATTTTCACTTCTTTGAAATGGGTGTATTTATATCTGGTGATCTACAGGCTTCAAATTTCAAACTTATCTAGACATTTTGAATATATATATAAAACCATTACAAAAACCTTATGGTGGGCATGGTACATCCGGGTTAAATTATTATTTTTTTAACATTTTTAAGTAAGAGCAAAACTCATTTAAACTACAATTGTTTTCAAGAGGACTTTGCACACAATAATCTTATTGGTTTGGTCAGTCTTTATTAAAAGCTCAGTTCTTTCAGGTTTGTAGTTAAAAAAGGAACAGGTTTTAGAATTTTTATATTTTTAAATTTGACCTTGACCATTGCTGACCTTGACCTTTGTAGGAACTTTTAAGGTTTAAGTCCATTTGTATATTTTTGATTGAAACTTTAAAAAAAGATAAGGGACATTTCGTTTCATTTGTGAAGTCGATCATTCGACTTATTTTGACCAACTATTGTGAAGATACAGGTCTATGGTTGTTTAAATAATGTAAAAAAATACAATACATCCTGAAAAGATGTATAAAAGTTTTGAAGAAAAAGTTCACATAACATTGAACTCATATAATTCAATACATTGTGTGGAGCAAGGCATACCAAAAATAATGAAATGTCATTTATGTTACATGATATGATTCTATGAAATGTATATATCCGCGATAACGTCTAAAAAAAAAACTTTGACATGGCCGTTGTTGATTAAAAATTTATCCCTTTATACTGTTTGAAAGAAAAAATGAAACTATTCTTTTCCGTGTGCAAATATAAGAGTTCTATAAACAAAAATATACCACCCTCATTAGACATCATACAGTGTTAAGTATTATTTAAATTCTGTACAAATAAATACATTCTACATCATCCCTAGAACCATCTTCACAATGTCAAGCTATTACTATTCGCTGCCGTACCATCCAATCTAATCGCCGCATTCCATGACACAATAAAGGTTGCTATTGCAGTCAAGGCATAAGAAGAAGTTCGCAATAGCTTGACATTATGGAGATGCCCTACAACATTAGGTGCTATGTCCATAATCTTTGATAACCTGGTACGATTACACTTTTGCTTCCATATAAAAATATATCACCCACAAACTCAATTCAATGAAACTGTGGCATTCTAGATGTACTGATGTAGGCATTGTTCTGAAATGAAAGTGCAAAAAATCACTTATAAAAAGATGTCCGTAGGAAGAAAACCTAGTTGAGGAGGAGGGGTGGGCGACGGTGTTCTGAAATTGTTTTTTCATAGCACTCATTCGCATCCGGCGAAAGCGCACATAGCGCACGCCTGTTGATGAGGATTAAGGGGGATTCTCCCCCGCCTCTGTCCACCAAAGAATATTTTGAATATTAAGGTTGATTTCCCTAAAGCTAACCGCTCAGCGGAATACGAAGCTCGCCTCATGAGAAGGGTTTTGGGGGAGAATTCTGTTTCAGTTTGCGTCGTATACTTCCAAAAATATCAGTTTAAGCCAAGTTTGAAAGGAACCCAAGTTGTTTTCCATGTAAAAATCGTTTTTTCTTTCTTTCCTTTTTTAAGTACATTTTTACATGTCTTTGATGAAAAATGTCGGGGATTATTTGGGTTTTGAAAAAATGTAAATAGCCTTCAGAAGTTCTAGAACTGCACGAAAATCTACTAATATACCTCAAACTAAAAATTTCACTTTCAATTTCTATACAGGGCATAAAAATCATACTTACTTGGTATGCATTGTAAAACCCACGTTTTGTTCCATCGGGTCTCGGTAATGGTAAAGTTTCAGCATGTACATAATCATCCATCATCTATTAACAAAATATCAGCGCTATTTAAATTATTTGTATCGAAATTTCTGATGGACAGACTGACATAGATTGACTTTGAGCATTCGACGTTTTAAAAAAACCATTTGCGAAATCCCCTGACATTTACAAAAGTTTTCACCAGAAACACAAAGAACAAGGACACGTTTTTAAATGAACAAAAAACAAATACTAACATAGTCATCTACATATCTTACTGGCTCTGAAACATAACTCCATCGTCTTTTATCATGCATTGGTATATCATAAGGCCTGTTGCCATCCATGAACACTCTGGGTAATTTCACAACACTAGTGTCAAGACTGCTACCCATACCAACTGAACTAGCCTTACTGGATTTCCTGAAATCATTGAGAATTAAAAAAATTAGGTCAGAACAAAAGAAAAAAAATACATGGTTTCCTAAATGGGCTTTATCGATTGTGAACATGTTATAATGATTCTGATCTGCAGAAAAAAGGATTGGGGAGATAAAAGCAACTTACCTTGATCGTCTTTTTACAGTGCACACACAAATACAGCATAGGGTACAAATTAGAATAAGCAGACCTCCTAATACGCTAGCACATATAATCAATAATTCTGCAAAGCAAAAAAAGGCAACTAGTTTTAATAATACAGAAATAACTAGGGAAGTGATTTACCAAATTATAACGTGGTTGATACAGCTTGATTTAAAATCAAGTACTAAAACATTAGTTTTCGTGAAACAGGTCCCAGTAAGGGTGGGTCAATTTTGTACATCATACATGAAGCTTAACAATATCTAAAGCACAACAAATTATAAAAAACAGAATATCTTCCTGTCAACATGTCTGTCAGTAGCATTTGTCAACATGTCTGATACCATCTTTAATACCTCCTGTCAACATGTCTGATATAAGTATGTAAAATATCTCCTGTCCAAATGTCTGATATTACCATGTCAAATACCACGTCAACAAGTCTGATATAAGTATGTAAAATGCCTCCTTTCAATAAGTCTGATATTAGTTCGTAGAACATCTCGCGTCAACATGTCTGATATTAGTATTAAAATATCTCGCTTCAACATGGTTGATATTAGTATCTTTAATGTCCCCTGTCAACATGTCTGATATTCACATGTAAAATATCCCGTCAACATGTCTGATATTATCATGTACAACATTGTCAACTTGTCTTTTATTAGTGAGTAAAATACCTCCTATCAACATGTCTGACATTAGCATGTGTGAATTACCCGTTAACATGTCTGATATTAGTATGCAAGGCAGCTATATTTATATATAATCTATTTTTAATTTCAGTTTTTATCAAGTTTTTCATATATACATGAATTGTTTTTTTGTCCATTTTAAGACAAAAAATTCAACTTAATTCCAAACATACAGCATGTGATAGTTGTCTACAGAAAATTACGATAAGTTTTCTGAATAAACATTAATATTTCTTAAAGATGATTTGATGATAAATTAAATTGATTTATGACCTTTTCCATTGATTTCACAGTTTGTTCCAATATACCATTCTGGGCATCTGAAACGTAGAGAAATTAAATATCTTAAAAAAATGATTTACTATTAATTTCTTGTTACCGACTATAACATTTAACTCCTAGTTAAAATACTAAGTTATTTTCAAATTACTTACACACAAGCTGATACACCATCTCCTTCACTACACGTGCCATTATTTTCACACTTACATGATACTGGAATATTAATTTAACATCAGTTAAAACATTACATTATTGATATTTCATATTTAATCGAAATTAGTACTACCGTTTCAAAAATGGTTTGTCTTCCGAGCCGTTGTTTGTTTTTGCTACTGTATCACCGGTCAAGTCCCATTTGTCATATTCCTAATAATCCGACAGAAAATGAGGGATAGCAAAAGCAAAAAAGGCATATATTGGACAAATCTTTATGGTGCAGTTCTACTTCAAAGATAATTAAATACATTCCACACATTTTCCCATGGAGTACTGATTCATGCATTATAGATAGAGAAGACAGATTAATCAGAAGGGAGACAAAAGCCGAGGCTTAAAGAAAATTAAGAGCGACTCCAGGTGGTGGCAGATGTTGGTGCATAGGAAGAGATTCAGGTATAAATATGGATGTTTTGTAAACATACTAACCAAGCTTGGGTATTTGGGATCTTGATTTTCAAGAGCATGAGATAAGAATGGTTTGCATTAAACGATATATAACGTTATTACTTTTGTTATAGTGGTTGATTCTATGTACCTCATGACTGTGATTATTAATTTGATAAATTTATGCAGAAAGCCATGGTTTGAATTGCCAGATGTACTTCACCAACTGGAGGAGACTTCACCAGTGATATCAATGGATACCTCTATACAAAACCACATGGAGCTGGTTTTCTGCAGTTTAGCCTTGATGATGCGGATATGTATATCTACACCGGACTGGAGTCATATTATGCCAAAATTAAAATAATGTTGGAAATTTTGGGACAAGTTGCTTTCGCGATTGTTTGAAATTAGTAGTATACAGTTGCATCAAAAAAAGATTTTAGACCCAACATACCAATTGATCATCTATGCTGTGCATGGGCATCTTGCTATGGGAAGACAAACTTGATATTATGTGAACTTTGACAACACTTACAATCAATTCAAGTTTCAGTCAAATTTTGTTTGTTATGGCTGATGGGACGTATAATTGGAGGATATCGCCCCACTTAAATGAATCGTCACATTAAAAACGAGCCTCAGTGATTCAACATGACATTTTCCTTTCATTTTAAACTTTGCTATTCTAAATTACTGAGACTCGTTTTTAATGTTCACAATAGGCCTATATAGAAAATACAGTGAAAATAAAATTTTGTGCGTTTTAGTGGAAATTTCCTAGCAGTATTTAATACCGAATACCAAAATGAAAAATTTGCGCAAGTATCATTTACAGATTGATACAAAAGAAGCATATTGATTACACTATATTGACTACACCAATATTGGTATCTTTTCAAAAAGATATCACAAATCAGGAAAACCAAAACAAAGGTTAAAGTATGTATAAATAAATAAAAACAGAGAATAAAGCTTTTGTTGTATCATTATAAGTGAGTATATAGCGCAGTGGAAACCTCATGGTAATATCAGGTTTGAGATCATTAATAACGTATTTTCACCAACCTTTGCAGTTTTCTCCTGGTGCTTTAAAAATATCGGGAGAAAAATCATCAAATCCTTCCTCACATTGGCATGTGAATGTCCTCATACTGTGTGTACATCTGGCATTTAAATCACAATAATTATAATTTGGGTCGACACAGTGACTAAATTCTGAAATGAATTAAAATCGTTATTCTTTGCGATATGTATGGTAATTACAACGATTTTTATTCAAAAAATTAAATATCAACCCATTTTAAATATTAACGTGACAAACTAAATATGTAATGATAATTTCACAAAATAAAAAAAATACCGACATTTGAAATTTAAAGCAAGATTTTAGATTGAAAAATCTGTGAAAGCAGGAAAAAGAAGCTGAACACATGACTGTATAGAGAAAGGATTATGATTATTCTTACCAGATAACAATTTCAAATATTGTGACATGCTGACATTCTGACCAAGAACTAAATTTGTACCACTTAATTTGACCATTCCATCAATGTCTACATATGCCGATGCAGTCAGTCCTCTATTATACATGGTTTGTAATTGCTGTCTACGAGGTGCTGTATCTTTATTCAGGGCGATTTCAAATACTACATTGCCATCTTTTTTTGACATTGAAATAACGTCTATATCTAATATTCCTGTTAAACCTTGACTACTAAACCCTGAAAATAACTGAAACGATGTCATAGTAAGAGAAAATGCAATTGAGACAATGCACAACATAATAACTGGAAGATTTGTCTAAAATCATACTAGTGTAATAAGGAAATCTTTACTTCCCGACTGTCTGTTACTTCATATACAGCAGAGAGTAAGTTAAAATTTGCATTAGTAGACTTGCTAATTGTAATTTTTGCGTGTCTCTTTTGTATTTATATGTTGACTGGTTTTAACTGATACCAACGCATAGCTTTCAGATATGTTTCATTGAATATTTGTGACAGCGTGAAAAGCCATCCTAGAGAGGAAACTAAGGAAAGTGGAGGAATCAATGAGGCATTTCATATTCGCTTACTTCAGTTCAAGAATCTACTTACGACTTGTCTAATCTCGTAGTTAAGCGTGTTTTTATCTCCATATTTGTCTAAGCTATTCTTATCTAATGGTATTTCTCCTCGGAAAAACTGAGCAGCTACAAAAATACATTATTTGAGAGTCGATCGCAATATATTCTTGTGAGTGTCCTATCCCATAATGAGCAAAAACACTCCACATGATGACTTAACGATAATAGCTCTTTCAAGTTAAGCCGAAGGACATCACTTCATATTAAGTCTACAAAAGTGTTCTTGTATTAGTAAAATTTAAATGTTGCGGCTAGATCTAGGTAAAAAGCTATGTAATTTTGATATCGAGCTACAGATGTTTGTGACACTAATCATGCAAGTATTCATTTAAAGAAATGATTGTCATACTAAAATTGAATGATTCACCAAAACCACCTGATATACGAATATCTATTGCATTGTTCTTTCCGATTTCTTTTAGGTATTTGCTACACGGATTCATATAGTACAGTCAATAGGGGTGCGCCCCACTACTGCAGATGGTGTATGCAAACATTATGCATTAAAACTATCCTCACCTACACACTTGTTATCTTCTCTATTAGGTAGATATCCCCTAAGACATTTACATAATCCATCCTTGGAACACCTTTCAAAATGAGTAATATCACAGCTATCTTCATTGCGCTCATCACATTGAGTAGAGTTATTCAATGTGTCGGTAGGAACGAAAGAACCTATACCTCCAGTGTTATCGCTAATACGAGCACTTGCTGTAAAATCATTACCTTAAACAAATAATATAATAAATTTACAACAATGGAAGGTAATAAGGGAATTAT
The DNA here is from genome assembly GCF_000327385.1 of Lottia gigantea. Taxonomy (NCBI): domain Eukaryota; kingdom Metazoa; phylum Mollusca; class Gastropoda; family Lottiidae; genus Lottia; species Lottia gigantea. The sequence goes on along the minus strand of NW_008707617.1, from coordinate 1,867,237 downwards.
AACGCCCGAAGAACTTAGACCCTATAAAACTCAGTCTCAACTTTATATCTACTATGAAAATGATTAAAAATAGTTTTTTCCTACTCTATTGTATAGCCCCCTCTGAAAGTACGCATCTCAACGTTCTATAACCAATGATTTCTTTTCAGAATTCTGCAGAAATAAATAGCAATCTGATCTGCAAATACATAAAGTATTGCTAAACTCCAATAAAGTTTAGTATTCAGAGTTACACGGCGATGTGTACCGATATTATTTTGTTAGTAAATATTAGCCATCATTGCTAAAGCATCGGAATTGTTTCTAATGAAGGTGAATTTGTTTGTGTGTTGAATTCTTAAAACATACCAGGATTATTTGTTTTATTTACATTACCGCACTCTCCATTTCTAGTCACTGCAATGTAAAAAGAAAAAAAGGATTATATGACATTTCATACAACCTTATTTAATGCATTTTCCACATTTTACATATCGTTGTTGTAATGATCTATAAAGGTAGTCTAAATGGTGTAAAACTACTCTAATTGCACTTTTTCTATATGTTGACAGATTTACTATAATTCGTAACTGGCATATTTGTATAGTCAAATTAACATCTATCAATGTTATGGGTAAGGTATTTGTAAATTTTTCATTAAAAAAAAATTAAAGAGCGACTCTTAAAATCGAAATAATCAATTGACTATGAAATATTTCGGGTTTTATGTGGAAAAGAAAACGTGGATGGCAGATGATTTTTTCTTCAAAAAAAATTTAACGACAACGTTATTCCAGCTGACACATGAAACGATTATATTAAAATGTCGTTGGGATATATGTTAAGATAAAAACAATCGATAGCAAAATGTAAATTAATTGTTACAATCTTCGCTAATACTAGTCCAAAATATCACCTAGTACTAATCTTAACAACCTACGCTAAAACTAGTCCCAAATATCACCTAGTACTAATCTTACAACCTCCGCTGATACTAGTCCAAAACATCTCCTACAACCAATATTACAACCTTCGCTAATACTAGTCCAAAATATCACCTAGTACTAATCTTACAACCTACGCTAATACTAGTCCAAAATATCACATAGTACTAATCTTACAACCTCCGCTAATACTAGTCCAAAACATCTCCTACAACCAATATTACAACCTTCGCTAATACTAGTCCAAAATATCTCCTTCAACCAATATTACAACCTTCGCTAATACTAGTCCAAAACATCTCCTACAACCAATATTACAACCTTCGCTAATACAAGTCCAAAATATCACCTACTACTAAACTGAGTAACTCACGCCACACCATCCAGGGCCGAGTTTCACCGCCATGTCATTCGACCCGACCAGATCTAACGAAGAATCAACAACCAAACCCACAACACCGAATCATCCAATTTGATCCAATCCAACTACCAACTACTACGACTACCAACAGCTACCTAGTTTGCGATATCAGCATCCGCTGGAAGCGAACGTTAACTTGTCATCTACCTACTACTAATCTTACAACCTACGCTAAAATTAGTCCAAAATATCATCTACTACCAATCTAGCCTAGCGACATCTCCTATTATCAGTCCTTTTCTAAAACAACATCGCCTAGTACCTACCAGTCTGACAATATCTTCTACAACCAGTCCCTTCTACCAGTCTAACCACTAGTCCAACAACATCTCCTACTACCAATTCTCCCACTACAAGTCTTGATGATTATAGAGATATAGTAACAATTTCTCACCAAAATGGCATGTTTCGGAATGCTTTGAGACGGAGTGCAATGCATTTATCATCTATCCTCTGAAAATTGAACCTCGTGGTACATTTTGTACCTTAATATTTTCATCATACGATTGAACGATTTGGTAAATTATTTGTGTGACGGGGCATGCTGTGCAAGGAGAATAAGGAACATTTGGCTAAAAAGTGGTAGTCTTTCCTAAGGGAATACCCTCTTGTTCACAATCCGCGTTTTATTGTACAAATGACAATTTCATTGTAAGTCTGCATCGATACCTGATTCAAAGGAGCTCTCTCTAGCCATGCAGAAATGGAAACTTGAAAGTATTTAGATCATTTCTTATTGTAATATGTTTTGTAATTTTTCCCGTACATAGTATGTTAACTGACTAACTAATGTTATCGATGTAAGTTTTTTGCTTTCTTAATTTTATTTTCAAACATCATTAATTAATTTTCGGGGAATGAGGATTGGATTCTCTCAAATGCGCAGGCCGAGAATGGAACAAAAAAAAGGATGGGGAGGGGGGGGGGGGGGGGGGTGAAACTGAAAATAAGATAAAATGATAACTCGCCCAAAAGGCGACAGGTTACATGGTTACATACTGATGGGCTTTAGTTTGCTATGAACAAAGTTGTAATTTAAGATCTGATTTTTTGAATAGGCAACAATCATCTTTTGTTTATAGACACGGGGGGAATTTCTCTCGAAGCTCTCATAATTGGCATGGAGTATTTTACTTGCTCGATTGCTAGTGGTAGTGAACGGGACAACAAAGGGAGCTATGCCTGTATTGTGATGACTATTCAGTCCTATCCTCCTGGCTGTATTTAGCGTCTCAATGGGCTTCCCTAGCTTGACGGAATTTAGTAGTTTCATCTTTTTGCAGGTCAATTACTATGCGCTCATTAGGGGGTTAGAATAATATCATCTGATGAACGGCGTCCAAGTTAAAATGCTTAGAAATGGGCTTGTCTTTCTACTCAAATCCATCACATCCAGTCATTCGTCGAAGGCTACGACCATGATTCTAAACCAGTCATGTTATCTGTATTTATCTGTATACCAATCTTCAAAAGAATTACGAAGAAATTCTAGTAGAATCGCCGATGCAATGCAATCCTACCATCTTACCAAGAAGAATTCGAACCAATTACCAACCTTCACTGGTCTCCAGAAACCGCAAAGAGTATTTATTTGTTTTGGGAAAGCTTTAAACAACACGTAAGTCATTAAACTAATTACTGGGGATTAAAATACTGTAAGGCCCCCACTAGGACAAACTGGAGCCTAAAATTCTCACACCCCTTAACCATTCTATCTTAGACCACGGACTTTGATTATCTACAACCGTCTATCGAACGATTCAACGTAATCACAGCTGCACATTTTTCTTCCAAAACCACCGTCCACGTGGTACAATAAACACGTTTATTTTATTTCAAGTTGCAAAATTTTATCTTGTATATTTCTTCCGATATAAAATCATTTGAAACGTCGATTCCATTGCACTTTAATATTTTTATTCATTATTTCTTTATTATCTATATAAAAACTATCAGAAATATGACCTGAAAAAAATGTATCCATAATTAAGTCTAATGGTGCCAAATTATGATATAAATAGTATTCGGAAGTGTTCAAAAGGGCAATCTGAAGCAGGAAAAAAAATAAAAATAAAACATTGTATGTACTCCCAAAACATAATTATGTGCTCTGCCACTGATCTAAATGTATAGATACGTTTAAGGAGAGTTATTAGTAGTCTGGTCTGTTTGAAAGTTACATTTGTTGCTAATACAGTCCACTGTATTTTGTTTACAAAACTCAAACCAATGTTTAAATTGAGATAAGAGTAACTTAATTGACCTAAACTTCATTTTAAAGATGTGCTTTATACAGACTATATTTGTAGTGTAGCGTGTTTTCCAATCTATAGAAATGAAATAAGTGTAGGTTACGTAAGAGGTGCACCTTGTCAGAACAACGAACATGGCTTTAATCATTAAGTCTAATATGTAGCGGATTTGGATTTGTTGTTTAGTAATTGGTAAAGCTAATTGATTGAACGTATACATCACCAAACGTATTTCGCATAATTAACGAATCAGGAATTTTTGTGCGAAACTGCATTATGTCGTGTGTTGCCCATAAAAAAATCCACATTTACACAGGTTACATTTCTTTTCTTTCTTACAATTAACACAAGAATAATATTCAAAGTATCAGAGCTAAGACCATTATATTTTGTTAGACCTAATGGTTATAGAGGTAAAGATATCTTTCAGCAAATTACAGCTTGATAAATTGAACCACTTTTAAATACCCCCGAAATACAATACTATGCTCAACGAGGCCATCATTTTCATGACACTTTATTTAAGACAAAATATTGTTTTTCCAGTTTCATGAATTTTCTAATTTTACATTGGGTTTCCACAGTAAATTTTGTCGGCTAGAGAAAAACACATTAATTTTCACGGAAAAGCGGTTTTCGGGCGAATTGTGCTGAAAATGGTGGCCACATTAAGCATAAAACAAACAAACATGATTGCTTACAGTTTACCTTTAAAGGTATAAATTGACCTTTAGTTACTAAAACACAATTAACGAGAATGACAAAAACGTAAAATAGTCACAAATCAAATAGAAACGTTTAAACGACTAGAAAAGAGGAGAGGTAATATTTCAAAGTGAAATGTTTACCTGGATTACTTATTACTGAACGTGACACGTTTACAAAATTTAACCTTATGCAATCAATATTTAGAAGGTACTCTTTCGAAATCACATAACCAAGCTGGAATGTGCAGTCAGTAAGTCAGTCAGTCATTTACATAGCTGGTATAGGAGAACCACAACACATAATGATATTACAATAAAAGATGATATGAAAAAGTTTCTATTCCAGCTTAGCAAGAATAGGTATTGGTGCAGATTAGAGGGGCTTACAATGAAAAATGGGCAATCCCTATACATCTGGAAATAAAAAAATATGCCATTTCCTGGCCAAATGTTCTTACATTCCTTTTGGATGCCGTGTCGCCCATGGCCTCATCTTAAAAAGTAAGAAACATTTAAACCATTTAGCAAAGCATCCTATCATATAAAAAGGATTAAGGTACAAAGAGTTCAGACAAACAAATTCAATTGAAAGAAAACGTGTTAAATTAATTGCACTCTATCTCAAAAGCAACCCGAATGATTAAAATGTTTGGTGAAAAAATTATATCTTTACAATCATCAATAAGTCAACCAAAGAAAAATCAAGAGAGAAGATGGTGGGGAAGCATGCAATTAGACCGAAATACTGGAGAACACAGCGATCCTATTAAGGTTACACAATAAATGGTTTCCCAGAATCGGGAAAGAGTAAATGTTCCGTCAGTTGAATTGAATATTAAGGGCCGGGATATTCTGTCTATAGTCTGCAGCTGTATAACTGTGTTCATAACAATTTTAAAGGCATGTACCGGTCATACGGCTCATGAAACTTATGTTTCCAGTTGCTAAATTTTTTCGTCCATAATTTCTTCTGATAACCATTTGAAACATTAAGTGACATTTTGTATGGCGTTTTTTACTCAAAAGGACACTTTTTCAAACTCTTGGTATATACATATATGAATATACTTTTCACAAAACTCCGAAGACTAAAACAGATCAATAGAATATTCGACAGTAGCTGGATCATGACAAACTTTTCAAACTGTATACATATTAACAGATCATAGATGATAATAGATAATTAAAAAAATAAATATTTACACACCCAATTGACTTTCACAAAAAATATAAAAAAAGCTACTAACCAACTAATATATAAAAAACAATGCCTGTAAGTTGAATTATATCAAACTGTGTCATCTTCATCACGAATCACCTTGTCCGTTACCAAGCAATTTTCATATTCCAACACTATACTTCGATCGTAACATAATCAATTGCTCGAGGGTCACAAAATTCAAATATTTCTCGAAACATGAATTTCAGAAAGCCTCAATGAAATAGAAAAAAATATCCTAATAAGAATTCAAAATGGCTGATGAGAGAACACCTCATCAAGTTGAAAACAGATTGAAAATAGGCCAGGTTGCTTGCCAAAAAATATCAACATGTAGCTATCGTCCCCATTGGTAAACAGTGGCGTCCTATCAATTTAGAATACCAATATCAACAATACAGTTGCCGCGTTTAGTGAACCAAGCTAACGCCCGTTTAAACCCGACAAAGTTATAGATTCAAGTCAAGTGAATTTAAATATTATCACCATTCAAAATATTACAGAAAGAGTTTTATGCAATTATACCAGAGACCATCCGATAAAACAAATTATTATTGGTTAGTTCCTTCCTAAAAGTTATTGTTTTTATTCGTTTTGCAATTTGAACCTAGTTAAATAACAACAAACGAAGAAATTCGTAAGATTTAAGATTCATTATAAAGGCCCAATTTAGCCGACAAGATAATTTTTATGATTGTAAGGCCACCCTGAGAAAACAGAGAAGCTTTTCCATCAAATGTTGCATCAATTGAACCCGAAATTTTGAGATTTTTGTGAAAAAGTCTCCATTGACCTCATCCAAACATCTGATCCACGAGTCCAATGGCGGAAGTTTTAATTATAACTTATAACAGTTGGTGTGACTTTAAACGTGCTAACTTTAAGTCAAAACGTCCTTAATGAGTGTGTTAAATCAAAACTACAATCTGACATCGCTATTTCATTGTTAAATCGATCTTTATAAGCTTTTGGTGAAAAGTTGAATCTTCAAACGAATTCCAGCTAAAATACAAAACGTATCAATAAAGACGATCTCGACGTCAAGTGTCTCGTGTATTAACGTCAAGTCCTAACAAAACAAATATCTTTGCAGCTTAAGAAAAATCAAAGACCAAAACGGTTCATCCGATTGTTACCAATTTCGAACTTGACTGAGATCTTGTCCCAATAGACATGCATACCAAGTTTCATCGAGATCAGATAAACCATGTAGAGTCTATTGTGCCTACAAGCCACATTAGACGCATTGATTTAATTCAAGGCCAATAACTCTAAAACCTTTTATCCAATTATTACCATTTTCGAACTTGAGATCTCATGAATATATACATGCATACCTAGTTTCATCGAGATCAGATAGTATTTTTACTAAGTCAAGGGCAATAACACTGAAATCGTTCAACCAATTCATCATTATATACATGCATACTAAGTTTCATCAAGATGAGAAAAAATATGTAGCCTTCATAGGGCATGCAGACAAATTTAACGCATTTTTGGTTAGTCAAAGGCAATAACTCTGAAACATTTCATCCGATTATTAACAATTTTGAACTTGATCAAGATCTCATCAATATATACATTGCATACTAGCTTTCATCAAGATCGGATAAATATAGTACTTTATAGTGCATACAAGCCAAAATTAAGGCGTTTTTACTAAGTAAAGGGCAATAACTTTGAAACCATTCATACGATTATTACCAATTTTGAACTCCGAAATCTCATCAATACATACATGCAAACCAAGTTTCATCAAGATCAGATAAGAATTGCAGCCTATATCATGCATACAAGCCACATTTAACGAGTTTTTAATAAGCCCAGGGCAATTATTCTAAGACCGTTCATCCGCCTATTATCAATTTCAATTGACCGAGATCTCATCAATTTATACATGCATACCAAGTTTCATCAAGATCAGATAAAAGCTGTAGCCTCTATCGTGCATACAAGCCAAATTTAGCGCATTTTTACTAAGTCAAGGGCAAAAACTCTGAAACCGTTCATCCGATGAATACCAATTCAAACTTGACCGAGATCTCATCAATATATATGTATACCAAGTTTCATCAAGATCAGATAAAAGCTGTAGCCTTTGTGGGCGTATAAAAAGATCACATTTTCTTGCCAAAGGACCAATATTTAGAGTCCATTATTAATGTCAATATTGGACTCGTGGCGATTTGTCTGTGACATTATGACATTATGTTGGTACGTCACGTTACATCTGTATTTTAAGAATAATACAGATGTGACGTGATCCTTTGATCTTTGTGGACCAATATCCAACTTATTGGTACTGGCATTGTGCCAAGAGTACATTATTTTTTAAATATAGCGGCAAATTTTGGACGGCTATGACGTCATAGCATGATTGACTTTTGGGGGTTGAAATTTCTAGAACGGAAATGAGTTTCTTTTCAATTTAAACTTACGATAGAGCATATTTTTTATCAACGCAAAGACTATCAGTCTGATATTCCAATTCCCTTAAAAAATATCGAAAAAATTAAAAAAAATTTCCAAACATTACATTTCTCTGAACCCAAAGACAAATAACATGAAAATGTATAATATTGTTGATATTTGTGAAATGGGAGAAAATAAATTCAATTTTGTCAGAAAGTAGTCATGATATATAAGATAATGTGGCATAACGCATAGATCGGAGATGTCTTTTTCAAACATATTTAGGGCAGGCCGTCTCGGGTAATATGGTATGTAACAAGATACCTAATAAAATATTAACCACTTAAAGAATATACCCCGAATGTGCTTGCATGTAAATAATCGTCAATATCGTTTACGTTTTTACAACCCCTTATCATTGAACATTGAAATAAATGACGAAGCGATAAAATATGAATATTATCTACCTGGAACAAGTATAATTTTGATAAATCCTGATCGGATATCTTTTCAATTTCAAAATTTCATTATGTGTATGTAATGGCACGTGAGTTTATCTGTGTAGATGCTTGAAAATATTTATATTACTTCATTCAAGCGGTTGATTTTCTGTTAAACCGCTCGTTAACTTATCAAGTTGCCACAGCTTCAGCATAGCTGGTGACAGTTGGGAGATTAGTCATTAGTCAGATTATAACATCAAATACAGAAATAAATGTTTAAACACTATATTGCGCATAATTGAAAGCGATCCGATGCCTTCAAAATTTAGTTATGTGTTGTTTTGGTTGGCTTTGAGTTTCGTCACATTTAATTGTATTCGTCTATTATATCAAAATGCCTATAAGGTGCCAGTGAGGCTATCAAAATTTAATGCGAGTCAGAATACAACAAAGGAAGTAATACGATTTAAAGATATGGAACTAAAACAATCATTAGAATTTAAAGGTGAGTTTAATATTTTGCAAAAGTTAAAAATCTCCCTTAAGAAACGCATATTCGCGTACCTTCTTTTTGAACCAAAATGATTTGAATAATTTTATATATTATTGTCCTGCTAATACTCAGTTACTATATCGAGTGATGATGATGATGATGATTATGTTTTGTAGAAATAAATATTTATAAAACATTAAATAAACATTAAAAGAAAAGTAATACGTTCAATTTCTGTTTGGATGGGTAATGATAATATTAATACTAAGGATCATCTACAAACGCTATATTATTGCTAGCTAACCTTTAGGTCGAGGGTTCAATTCCGGCATAAGTCCAGATAATACCTTCGGATTTTTCAACCCGGTTTCCCCCTGTCAATGATGCAGGTACGAGGGGCTGACATAGAAAAAGCGTCTAGTCGTTCGGATGGGACAATAAACCGAGGCCCCGTGTGCTACAGGCTGTGCACGTTAAAGATCCCTCGACAGTTGAAAATCGAAAAAGAGCAGACTAATGCCGCTGTCCTGGCAAAATGTCCCTCATTGCACCCTGCATGGCGTTGCCCGTCTTCATTAGCCCACATGGTGCAGAAAAGTAGGACGTAAAACTCCATTCATTCATTCATTCATTCATGAAATGGGGGGCGTATATTATTGCCGTCCGTCGTCCAAGCTCGTTAACACTCTAGAAGAAGCCAAATTTTTTGACTGATTATGACAAAACTTATTATAATGGTTTGTAATCACCCAAGGATGAACCCTATTGAAAATCAGAAGGATAAAAAAAATTATTTATTATGAGTTATCGCCTTTGTCCTTGAAAATGTGTTTGATGTTTAGTTCTACATTCTTGACAGATTTTGAAAATCAAAGTTACCGGTGGGCGTATATTACCTTGCCTGGCAAACTATCTTATTTTTTAGTTCATGGGTTAAGCCGAACATGTAAGACATACTTCAGTTCATCTTTGAAAGAAAATTTGAATCTCTTACTTCGAATGAAGACTGACAAAATAACAGAAAACTACTTATACGATCTTGGATTTCCACATCGGACAAAGAAAGTTGAGGACTTAGAAATTCCAGGGTATGTTAGAAGAACAATCAAGTCAAACATACCAACAATTGTGTGTGCTGCATCTTCCAATCATTTCGCTGAATTACAAGCTTTATTTCTTCACATTGATACAAAAATACGGCGATATTTTCCAAATATACAAGTGGTATTTTACGATATTGGGCTAAATGAACAGGAACGAAATCTGGTAAGGACAGAAATTACCCCTTTTTTGTATTAAAGTGAAGTGTTTATCTGCGATTGGAACGTCACTGTTTATGATATTATAATTTATAATATGGACTTTTCGCAGCCATTTGATCGTAAAATGTATTGGGTATCATCGTAGCCTTCGTTTTGTTATTATCAATCTGTGTCTCTTGAACTTTTGGCTGCGCACACAGGTTTAAATGGCTGTCGATAGATTAATTCGTTTAAAATAAAACCATATAAATGGTATATAGGGAAAGTTACGAATGTATCTGGGTTTGACGGATTCTATTTGATTAAATGTATTTGATGGAATACAACGTATTTTCAAAGCTTTTATAATAATAAAAATTGTAGACTACCGTTCTTAAAACTTGGAAAATTCAGATATGATTCTTTGGTTTAAAATTGTAGGGATAATTATTAATTATAAAATTTTGTTTGCAGATTTTGAATTATGGAAAAGTTAAAATGAGACGATTTGATTTCAACAGATTCCCGCCACATTTTAGAATATTACATCTTTGTTCGTGGAAACCTGTTATTATACAGGTAAAGTTGAATATTTTAACATAGGCTAACATAAATTCGGTTTAAACGAAGTTTTTGACGTCAAAGCTGTTAAACAATGGTAAGATCTGTTCTAAAAATTTCTGCATTCGACATCCCCAAATAATTGACAAAATAATGTAATAAATGTATGCCATCAACAACACAGCAAACCATTTACAGTCTAGCACAGATATCATATTTGCACATTCGGGTCCAATACAAAGCAACCACTACATACCATATGTGTTGGTGAAATTGGTAGAAATTGAATCTAAACAAGATTGACATTGCATTGCTTATTTGTATTATTTGATTATCTCTACAAAAGTAATAAATTTTTCATCAAATTGATTTAAAATACTGTTAAAGGGATTTTAAAGAGGTTTTCTAGCCATTTTATGTTATTATGTCTTCCAGTCTGTTAACACTAAGCAATATAAGACATAGTAAAGAGTTTTATAAGGTAACGGTGAAGAAAAATGAATGAGTCTGCAATTTCTAGTTTAGAAATGAATCCAGGGTAGATAACATTTTATTACGTTATTGTGGTTTGGTTCTCTTTCTGCAATTGCAGGAACCACGAGCACCAGGCGAGGATTGGATTGTCAAATGTGTCCCCGATACACATAAAAAGGGTCGAAAACCTTTTACAATCCCTTTAAATACGATGCGATCTTTTTATTGTGTTAATATGTGATATGATATCTGGGCTCTGGAATAGAATTCTGCTCTCAACCTGATATACGTAAGGAGTATGTCTTCTTTAGATTAACAGTTATTTTTGTGTCATGTTTTTCTTCGTGTACACTGAGACAGCGTTGCACAGGATTACAGACCAAACTTTAGATGTGGCTTTTGGTCCACTTTATTTACTACATCTTTGCCATGTCATTCAACTTCAAATGAAATTTCGATAAATATGAAATGCTTGCTGGCGGCAATGACACTCTCACTCTCTAGCTTCAAAATGGTACCGATTTTAGTAATCCCTCACAATATTTGAATAAATAATGACTTTTTACCCCCTCTGACCTAGTCTCTTACGCCCAGACTGAACTTGTGTATGAGTCTGGGAGTTTTCATTGAATTTTGTGTAACGACGCCTTCAAGGGAGATAACAACTATTAAGCATATTCGATCTACAAGTCTCAAACTACTTGTTTATAACAAAAACAAATTGGCAACTTCTACAAGTTTTGTCAGTTTATATTTGATACTTTTATCTTTTTTATCGATTTTTCGTGCAAAAAATTAAATTTCGAAGACATTATTTTAATTAATGTTTATCATCTGCAAAAACGGATGTGGAATTACAACAGTAAAGATTACTTTAGCACATAATGTTATTGTAACCTTTAATTTTCAAACATCCATTTCCTATTTTTATTACGTTATCATTTTGTAAATATGCTATTATAGTTGCAGTAGAAAGATCCCAGGGAAAATAGTCATGTGCAACTGGGTTTCTAATAAAGTTTTTATAATTATTATTAATATTATTATTGCCATCATATTCAATAGCCATCAAACCATTTTTCTTCCCCCACTTCAATAAATTGAGCTAGCTCTCGGTCTATTAGGTTAATAGTTTAGCGATTTGTTTTATTGAAGTATGATTTATTAAGTTAATACAATATATTGTATATTTTCAGGAATTGTTAAGAGAAGTAGGATTTGTCATGTATATGGACACGTCTTTACGTCCAAATCCTTCTCAGTTAAAGGAATACTTCACCCTTTCAGAATCTACAGGACACCTGTTTCGAGCCCATCCTGCTACACCAAAATACCCATTTACTATTCCAACCAATACATTTTTTGGAACATTCGAATATTTCATGGTTCCACCGTGCTTATTTCACGATATTCCCGAAATCGAAAGTGGTTATATGATATTGCGAAGTAATAATATAATATCACTTCTCATCATGCGATCTTGGTTAACGTGTGCTTTGCAAGAAAGGTGTATAATGCCATTAGGTGCTGAAAATCGTACTGCATGTAGTCAATCTAACATGGATTATCATAATTGTCATCGCGAAGACCAGTCGGCATTGGGTATTCCAGTTTTACTCATATATCATCAAACAAATAATATACCACTTTTACCCTGGTCGTCATTTGTTACAAAACGGGGCGAATCTAGTAAATATTTGCTAAATAACGTAAGTCGTTCTAAAATGAAATTAATAAAAACAAATAAAAGAACATAATTATTTTCTATGATGAATCTGAATCATGTTATCAGAATTTTCACACCTAAGATTCTTTGAACACTGTATTTAAATATTATTAATCGAGGTTTGAAAGCCAAAACTGGTTTTGTCTAAAATTTCTCAATATGAGTTAAGTCCAGTTTTAGACATTTACAGGTGTATACAAAAAAATATCATACTCCTATCTGAATAAATGTCTGAAATATACCGACTTGAGAATTGATATGTCCATTACAACCTAAATAGAATTTCTGCAATTACTGGTTATCCCAACTTAAACACTTTTGGCAGACACAAATTTCTGCATAAATCAAAAGTAGCCTGGAAAAACTGGTTATATCCACCTTTGTGAGGTTTAATTTGTGAGTTATGTCCCTTTAATAATGGAGCCTAGTTTATGTTTATATACATGAATTCCTTTGTTTTCGGAATTTTAATTGAAATAATGTGGTATCAAGTTTATTTCCTTTTTATACGCCCACATGAAATGGGGGGCGTATATTGCCGTCACCCATGTCCGCCCGTCCACAATTGCTCGTAAACACTACTCTACAAGACACAATATTTGGTATGAGTTATTGCCCTTGTTCTTGTAAACGCTAAACACTCTAGAAGGCACAATTCTGGACGAATTTTTACGAAACTTGGTGTTCGTAATCACCCAAGGATGAACGGTATTGAAAATCAGAAGAATCGAAAAATATTAAGTATGATTTATTGCCCTTGTTCTTGAAAACACGTTCAATTCTTAGCGTGTAAACACAATTCTTGACAGAATTTGATAATCTTATTCAGTATCGCCTCAAAAAGTTCAAAAGAAGTTTATGTCTGAAGGTTGAATATTTCATACTGGTAATTTTTACTGTACTGCCAAATATTTTTATTTAAAATCGAAGCGGCCAGTGGGCGTATATTACCTTGCCTGACAAGCTATCTTTTTATTGCCTTTTGGCGTTTTGTTAAAAAAAAGTTATTCAATAAGTTACCCTAAGAGAAAACCAAGCCAATGTAGATACAACAAGAGAAAGTCAAACCAATGTAGATACAACCAGAGAAGACCAAACCAACATAGATACAAGAGAAAACCAAATTCAAGCTAACTTAGATACAACAAGCGAAGACCGAACCTACGTAGATACACCAAGAGAAAACCAAACCAACGTATATACAACAAGAGAAAACCAAACTAACGTAGATACAACAACAGAAAACCAAACTAATTTAGGTTCACGAAAAAGAAAAAGTCATGCTGACTAAAAAAAACACCCCCTCCAGTCAACTGTGGTTGTAGATATCGATGTAATGAGAACTTCACTGAAGAAAAAAGGAATGCTATTTGCAGTAATATTGGTCGTTGGGAGTTTTTTTTACT
>NW_008707617.1:1844327-1852909 GCF_000327385.1 Lottia gigantea | reverse complement strand
CTAGAGGATCCCGATTTAGGGATGCAGAGAGTAGAATCCGTAGTCAAGTTACAATACGTAAACGTAAGAGAGAAAAAACAATTTTGTATAATTTCCTAATTGCCAATGAAAAGAAAAGGGTGTGCCGAAAATGTGGTCCAATGGTTCAATAGATAAGGCACCTCAAAATATTGGTGAAACTGGTGCATTTTGAGGTTCTGATAGTCGTGCAAAGCATGTCCTGGAAATAAGTTAAGTGAAGAAACTTTAAACGTTGTCCGGAACCATATAAGAATTTACCGAAAATAAAATCGCATTACACCCGCAAGGAAACCAGAAGATTTTATTTGGATCAAACTTTGTCAATTTCGTCTATATCAAGAATATTGTGAAGAGACCATCCCAGATTAAAAGAAGAACCTTTTGTCCTTTTGCCATCCAAAGAAAAATAAGGAAGTTTTTCAAAACAAATGAGGAACACATGAAGCGAAAACATGATGCCCAATCTGAGTAGTACTAGAGTATATGGATTGGGCGCTGTCCCTGGGTTTTAATTGAAAACTACAGTTTTTTAAGCATCAACACTTCCTTTGGTGGTGTTAATACTTAAAAAACTGTAGTTTTCAACTAAAAACCAGGGACTGCGCCAAATCCATATACTCTAGTACTCCCTTCGGTCGTGTTAATGCTTAAAAAACTATAATTTTTGAAGCAAAAACCGAGGGTTGGTGGCCTTATACATATACTTCTTTGCTCAATAGATTTCTTCATTAAATTAACTCATTTAAAAACAGAATGAGTTTAATTTTAAAACACGAACAAAAAAAATTCTCAGCTCTATCATCTCTCATCCCAAAAGTAGCCAACTTTAACTCAAATAACAAATCCCTCATTTCCTCAGAAGCGCAAGCTGTTGGATCTATAGCAAAAGCAGGAGTAAATATAAGCGTAGCAGTGAAAAAATCTAACGAGTTGAAAGAATTACAACATATAAGACAAATGCGAAATAAAAGATTAGAAAATAAAAAAAGGCAATCGTTTTAAAATTATTGGATAAAAATGTCTATGATAATTGCTCAAACTCCTAAAACTTATTTCGGTTCTGACATTCAAAAATCATTAAGTTCTCTTCCTGGATTTCCATGCGCAAAATATCCTGGAGAAAAACATCTTCCCGGTCATAATTACACTGGTCCAGGTACAAGGTTAGATCTACGATTAGACGAAAACGATAAACCAAAACCAGGTGAAGAACCCGTCAATAACGTAAACAGGATATTTTATACATAAATAAAGACATAACACCCAGACACGAAGCAGACAAACAAATGATAATTGAACTTGAAAATATTCCAAATCCAACTTTCAAAGAGAGAATGCAATGAGCACTGATTATAAAACTCTTGAAAGCAAAGATGAAAATAGGTATGGGAATAGCAGATGAAATTTGGTCAGCAGATTTAATTAATATGCCTGTTAAAAGAGGATATAAATATTGTTTAACCGTTATAGATTTGTAAAAGATATACTTGGGTTATTCCTCTCAAAAACAAAACAGGTTTATCAGTCAAACACGCATTTGAAACAATAATGAAACAATCTGACAGACGACCTCAACAGTTATGGGTAGATAAAGGAAGTGAATTTTATAACAAAAATATGAAATCTCTAGGATTTGAAATTTACAGTACGCATAATTAAGGTAAAGCCGTAGTTATTGAGAGATATAATAGAACTCTAAAAAATAAATTATTCAAAAAGTTCACGGAATTGAAATCTCAAAAATGGCTTAAAATATTACCAGAGGTTGTAGATAAATACAATAACAAAATGCATTCATCTATAGGTGTCACACCAACACAAGCCTCAAATAATCCAAATATTATAAAGTCAATTACGCGCAACATAACTATGTAAATGAGATAAACAATTTAAATATCAAACCCAAGTCGAAGATCGCGTTCGTATTTTCAAATATAAAAGCAAATTCGAAAAAGGCTACGTCAGATTTTGGACCAATAAAATATTTATCGTAGATAAAGTAAACACCACATCACCTCCAACATATGAATTAATCGATCAAGACAAAGAAGAAATAGGTTCTATCAAAACGAACTTTCAACTTATGAGATGGGCGAATGAGTTAAATATATCACCGTTTTATTATTGTATGAGAGATGAAATAAATGATCTCAAGGATAAGAAAGGTAAATTTTATGCGATAACAAATATACATACTCCAGATCAAAACGGAGTTCATCACTGCTTTATACAAAGACTCTTTAAATAACTTTTATTTCTTCGATTCTTTTGGATTAGAACCAACTGAAGAGATAATGAAATTAATGCAATTGACTAATCAACCAATCAAATTTTCAACATTTCAAATTCAAATACCGGGACAAAAAGTTTTGTGGTCAACTATCACTTTGGGTTTTATATCAAGTAACTTTAGGAAAACAGTTTGAAGAAATTGTAATAAATTTAACTTAATAAAAATGGCGAATAAATTTGGATTAGGTTCTTTACCTTACCTAACACTACAGCATGGATAAATAAAGCAAAACCTTATTTTGTGGAACAAATTGGAGACATGCTTCAAGGTGATTTAGATATGAATAATTTTACCATAACTACTTTAAAGTTACCAGAAAATGATTATGATGCTGTTCACAAGAAATATTTAATGGATCAATTAAATTTAATTAATAAAGATTTTATTGATGATACTAAATTACAAGAAGAAGTAACAAGTTTGAAAAGTTTTATTGAAGAAACAATTACTTAATATAGTAGATAAAACTCAATTACTAACTTTAAGTTCATTAATATCTAATTTAAATGATAAGATTACAAAACAAAAAGTAGATCTTAAACAACTAATAGCCAATATTAATCCAGGTATAAGTGAAGATAAATTAACAACATTAGAAACTAAACTTATTGATAATAGTGAAATATAAAAACAACTAGTTGGTATTAAACAACAATTACTTAATGTAGTAGATAAAACTCAATTACAAAGTTTAACTTCATTAATATCTAAAATAGATGATAAGATTGCAATACAAAAAATAGACCTTAAACAATTAATAGATAATATTATTCCAGGTATGAATGAAGATGAATAAGCCGCATTAGAATCTATACTTAATGATAATAGTGAAATAGTCGTTATTAATTTAATGTAATGTAATGTATCAATAAACCATTTATCTCTTGTGTGTTCTTAATAATAAGCATTAATGTATATATAGTTTGCCCATCACTTCTCATTATGTGCCTGAGAACGACGGGGGAAACACGTCGAAACGTTGCATAAAACTTTAACCAGTGATTGTTGTTCCATAAAGCTGTGTCTATATCATACTCACAATTGCTACATGCCATTCAAAGACTTTATTAATATCTAAATTAGATGAGAAGATAGCAAAGCAAAAAATAGATTTTAAACAACTAATAGATAATATTATTCCAGGTATAAGTGAAGACAAATGGCAACAGGAATCAACTGCTCTAGAAACTAAATTTAAAACTGAATTACAAAAAGAACTAACAAATATTAAACAACAGATAGAAAATATTGATTATAGTGAGCAGATAACTAATATTAATAATGAAGTTTTAAAACAGGAAAAAAATATAACCACATTAGAAAACAAACTCAAAGAAAATAAAAAATCATATTATTTCAATCTTCCAGCTTTGGCTGTGAGAAATACTGAACGCATTCCTACAGGTGAAACAAAATATCAGTTGGAAGGATATGTTTATATTAAAAATAAAAAAGTATTTTCATATATAAGTGGAAACATTAAAAACATATTTGATGATTCGGGAAAGTTTATTTTCCGAGGTAAAGCTTTAATTGAAATTCTTTTTCCTGTAAAAGTTAAAATCGATTCAATCTTCTTCTCTCATCCATCTCACTATTTAAACGCTCGTAAGATTTTCGAATTTATCAAAGATGGTGAATATGTTGAAAATAAAGAATTGGAAGTTTACGATGAAAACAACAAGCCTAATCACATGTATGAAATTAAAACAAATAGAAAATATTTAGACATCTTTAGAATGTCAATAATATTAGACAATGACAACGATGTTCTTTCAATAGGTGATTTTGATATGATATTAGAGACGGAAAGCTCACCATCGATAAACATTATTAGAAATCCAACTCCACAAGAAACAGATACAATAAAGAGTTATACGTTTTGAATATATAAAGCTATATTTTGTTAATACTAGTTTTTATACCCTCTAAGATATTATACTAATTTATTTACACAAAAGTCAACGAGGTAAAGAATTTATAATATTTTCATCAATAATTGAACGTCATCATAATAAAGAAGTTGGTGGTATATATACTTGTAGATGTATTATAGACATTAATATTGAAAAACCAAAATTTACAATTCATCTGAATAAGATTAATTCGAAAGAAGAAATATCATAAGTATCTGTAAGAGTTACTATTTTTAAACCCGAAGTAATTATAACAGATAAAACAAAAATAATACAAGGTATAGAGATTAGAGGGCAGTTTATTGTAAATATTGAACAATATCCAGAAATCAGAAATTCACTTAATTTAATGTCATAAAAATGGAACTCGAAAGTAGACAACAATATATGATAGACAAACAAAACGAGTTAAAAGTAAAACTAGAACAATATAATAAATATAAGAAAAGATGGATTAGAGTTGATTCTGTTTTCAAAACACTGAGTGTAGTTCTAACAGTAGGAACAACAGTTGCAACGGCTGTAACTGGTGGATTAATGGTTCCACTACTTATCCCAACTGTATTAGCCACAATTACTGCTATTCAAACTTCATCTTGTGGGTTGATTGCTATAGGTTATACATCAAAACAGAAATCTTAATATAAAAAGAAAACAAAAATCTTAAATGCCTATCTTAATAAATTATTTATATTTTTAGAAAGATCAAGAGAAGATAAGAACATAACAATAGAAGAACTAGAAAAATTCAATGAAATTCTAGATAAATTTGAGATGGAAATATCAGCAATAAAAGTAAAAAAAAATACTTTAAAAATAGATAATTAAAAAAGCATATATAAAAAATATGAATAAATCAATTGAAATTAATGATGATGAAACATTCATAGAAAACGTGTTATTTTCAAATTTTGTCAAGATTATTTCTGATAAATTTTTAACATTTAAAGGACAAATTGAAATAGATGGAGAGATATTTCAAGATGGAAAACACAAACAAGATATGCGTATTGTTGGTTTCAATGGTAAATCTTTTCACACAATCTTTTCTAGAATTGATTTAGAATCTGATGCTTCTGATTGGTATTTTACAGGAAGAATCCTTTTACGTAAAGGCAATTTTAAAGAAATTAAAAGATCAAAAGTTGGAAGAGGAACTGAACTACTCAAAAAAATAAATGAATATATAGGTAAAAATTGTTACATACCAACAGATGGTAGCTGTTTTATCAAATGTGTAAACTATGTTTTAAACAAAGATTTAACAAATGAATTTCAAAATTTCATCAAAAGCAAATAGAAAAGGAGTGACGACAACTGCTAGAATTAATGAATTCAATAAGGAATGTGATATTTCATTTCAAATTTATACTCATAATAATAGACATTTAATTAGATTGGGTTTTATTATTAGAATAACCCTTAAACGTTTTTCTTTTCTTTTAAAACACCATCAGAAGTTAGAATGATATTGTATTTAACTTTTGGCGCTAAATATAAACCAAATATGATTCCACCATCACCGTAATTATTCTTGCCTTTACAATATTCATTTTCAGATACCAACCCAGCTCGATTTAATTTATCCCAATTTCTAGATGAAATGTATAAACTATCAGTATCGGTATAGTATATTTCAGGTTTATAAAATCCATTTATTACATGAATGAAATTATTCATTATTTTTTTACTTTGAGATAAAACGAATGACCCTAAATGACTATTTGTGAGTCCTGTAGATTTAGTTGGGTGATCTTCAGCAGTAATCTCTTTTTCTTCAATTTCTATCTCAACGAAATATTGAGTATCATTTATTTTTTCATAGTTTTTAACATGTGAGTCGAAGTTAGCCTGAAAAGTTGCTTCATTCCACAAATGATTTCTCGTGTTTCTATCCTTCTGAATAGATTTACCATATAAGGAATTACCTAATATTTTCATGCAATTACTACCTACCATATTACCTTCTCGATTATATTTATTTCTTAGATCTCTCAAAATTAAAATATAATCTCTATATGGTGGAGTTTTAAAATTTTCTTCGTATACTATAACATCTAATATCCTAGATTTTTACCACCGGCTTTAACTATTTCTTGAATATTGACCGATGTTAAAACATCTGAACAGAAACCATTTCTAAACCTGATTTTAGTGTCAGTTTCCTTTTGTCCTTCTTTATTTGTGTAAGTGATTTTATCTTTAGCTGGTATTGGTTGGAAGAACGTGTTGGTAGGATATTTAAACCACACTGTTAAAATAGCTGTTCTTGGTCTAAATTTCTTTTCATTGAAGAGTTTTACAAATTCTTTTTCTTCTTCTAGTAGAAACGGTCTGTATGTTTCGGAACCATTCTAGTAGTTTCATACCACTCTTCTTCAACGATTTCTTTATCGTAATGATACAAATAATACCAACCCTTAAAAGATAAAGCTGGAGCCGTTAGATTATTGGACATATTCTGGTTTACAACTTCTTTCGTTACTTGGTTATATTTTATCAAACAAGCTCCAGTCCAAGACATCTCTTTTTGCATAAGGTTCCCATTCCCGTCTTAAAGATTCCCAATTATCTTCAAAGTATTATGCAACCTTGATATCAGTGATCTTTCTCAAATTCATTGGTAGATTAGATGAATTACCCCATGCCGCTAAACTAGATGTTTCATGTTGATAGGAACATGTGAAATTAATATGTTGTAATTAATTATTATTGCTTGTTATTTCTTTCTGTCTTTTCCATTTTTTCTGTAAATCTTCATCTGTGTATGGATTAGAAAAAGGTAATGATAGAATTCCTCTGGGTGTTTTTTTAAGGACAATGCGTTAGTTTTTTTTATATTTTTAAGCACAATCCAGTTATCAAAACCGCTACCGTTATGAGAAATTAATATTATTCTCTTTCTATCATATTGACCTAAATATTTCAACATTTGATCTATACAATCTGTACCTACAAATATTTCTACTATATTCATTAGTTTATCATAAAATTCTTCTGGAACATTATCTGTAGGATTTAAATCTGAAAATCTGGATTATTTATTCTGTCTAACATTTTTCTTAGTTTTTCTAAAATAATTAACGTACACGCATAAGGTATTGTTTTACGCGTTTCACTTTCTGAATATGTTTCACAATCCCAAGCAAATAACCCACCATCACTCATACTTGAAAACACGTTTAGTTTCAGAGGTGAAACCTGTGTTACTGCGTTATCGTCTCTACACGTTTTCCATTCTTGTTCATAATTATCTTCTATTTCTTTAATACCCAAACTTTTTTATTTCTTCTTATAAGACAGAAATGTGAGTTGTGTAAATATAAAACCCAATCTAATTCCTCTTTCACAATTGTGGGGCGCAAATGTGTATTATTATGAGTATAAATTTGAAATGAAATATCACATTCCTTATTGAATTCATTAATTCTAGCAGTTGTCGTCACTTTAGTTTCAGAGGTGAAACCTGTGTTACTGCGTTATCGTCTCTACACGTTTTCCAACCGTGATCAGATACCAAAGACCTCCTTTAACCAAGCCCAGAAATTAATCGCCACAGCCAACAAAACCTTCCCAAACTCCAAGATCCTCTTCACATGTATACCCATTTCAAATATAATCTCGAAGAAAGCACAACAGAACCTCAGCACTCTCAACAACATGATGATGGAGTCCAGTATCAACAGCGCAACAATCTTACCACCCTACGAAGAAGAATTCGAAACAGTTGATAATCTTCATTGGTCTCCAGAAACAGCAAACAGCATCTATTTGTTTTGGAAACACCAGCTTCAAGCATCGAGTAAGTCTTTAAACTAATTACTGGGGATAAAAATACCGAGAAGCCACCGCTAGGCCAAACTGTAGTTAACTTGAGCCGCAAAATTCTCACACCCCTTCAGCATTCAATCTTAGACCGTGGACTTAAGTTTATTCCCACACCAAAGATAGCTAACTTGAATTATCTCCAACCATCCATTGAACGATTTCAACGAAATCTTAGCTGCACATATTTTTTTCGAAACCACCCCCCACGTGGTGCTAGAACAATGTTTATTCCTAAATCCACGTGGACACCCCCTCAGGCCGCCATCCATCCTGAAATATTGAAAGCATTTGCGAGTATGAATAGCCAAACAGTGAACCTTTCCATAACACACGAAAAGCTTAATCTCACACGAGTGGAACGGGAAGCGTTAAACTTACTTAAGAAAGACGATAGCATTGTTATTAAAAAGAGTGACAAAGGTTCATGTTGTGTCATTCTGAATAGGGAGGATTACGTTTCAGAAGCAGAGAATCAACTGAATAATCCTTAACATTATGCCATTTTACCGAAACCAATTTTCAAA
>NW_008707617.1:1805203-1806307 GCF_000327385.1 Lottia gigantea | reverse complement strand
TGCCCTGATATTTGACTAGCGCGTTTTGGACATCGTTTAACCATTACTTCATTTTCTGGGATTATCACATGTACTTTATTTCGATCAACCATTACTTCATTTTCTGGGATTATCACATGTACTTTATTTCGATCAACCATTACTTCATTTTCTGGGATTATCACATGTACTTTATTTCGATCGATTTTTTTTTCAATGGGATCCAATTAACCAAGGATGTAGGGCAATACAAAAAAGAAGTAAATCGCTTCTAAAACATTCTCACTTAAAGATCGCAAACTATTTCATAGACGGATCGTTTTTACCCTTAAAGGCCTAACGAACCGTAAAGTTCACAAATTTAATGACAGTAAAAGTCAATCTAGATATAACTTCAATTCAACAATTTATCAAAACAGGCTATTGGATAAAGTGTCTCCCACGTCAACATTTTCAACATCAAAGAACAAATCGAATTTGTTCATGTATGAAGTGCTAATGGCATTTTAAAGTTTTTTGTTATTATTCATTATTAATATATGTATATATGTATGTTATAGGTTGTGCGATGAGGCATTTCCTCTCCATTAAGATTCTTATCACAATTTTCTAATTTTATGCTGGATCCGGTTTAAATACATGTACTCCGATGGTAAAAACTAACTGATTTGAGCATTGTGTTCCCTGTTATGTGTACGTAGAATTGTATTACTGAAATTGTTCTTTGGCATCAATTGTATTTCAGTTTGTAAAAATCGGCTGCAAAACAGCACCAAATCTTTATAAAAGTCCATAGCCATTTAGAAACGCCTTGGAGTAATGTCGATCATTACTCCAAAGAAACACTTGGTTCACTCTTTGCAGTCAATTACATAATTGGTTAGTCTGACTCTGAAGGAAAAAAATACTACCCTAGAAATATCGACAGGATTCCTTGCCATACCATGGTTATGCTCATAATTCATTCATATATCAGGATGAAACGATACCAACTGAACATGACACAATTGTGGAAACGTTTTACGTTCCATTGGTTTCCTAATTTAATACAATATTATCTATAAAGAAGTTGTACCTTGAATATTTCGTTAAATATAATTGAAACGTGATAGTTTAAAATTTAAC
>NW_008707617.1:1672377-1805153 GCF_000327385.1 Lottia gigantea | reverse complement strand
GGGACAGCAATGGGCAAACGATTCGCCCCTTCGTACGCAAACCTTTTCATGGCAGAGTGGGAACGTGAGGTGTTGCCCCTCTGTCCACTTGACCCACTTTTTTACGGACGCTTTTTGGATGACATTTTTATGGTTTGGACTTATTCTATCGAACAGTTTTGGGAATTCTTTGAAATTCTCAACAACCACCATCCTTCTATCAAACTAACCGCAAACGTGAGTGACAAAAGCATAGACTTTCTCGATACCACAGTCTTTAAGGGAGATTCCATAGCAGAAACAAATAAACTGGATATTAAAGTGTATTTCAAAGAAACTGATACTCATCAACTCTTGCACAAGAGTTCCTTTCACCCAAAACATACCTTTTCTGGTATAATTAAGTCACAAGTTTTACGATTTCATCGAATTTGTACAAGATCTTCTGATTTCAACCAAGCCTGTACGATTGTTTTCTCAAAACTGAAAGAGCGTGGGTACTCTAAACGATTTTTACGAAACATAAAAAATTCCACCTTAGCACAGATAGCAGCTAAAAACAGACTTTATGCCGAAGTACCTCCAGGTTTAAGAAGTGCTCCATGTTTGTCTTGTAGATGCAAAACATGTCCCTTAATATCAGAAACTCATTATTTTGTAAGCAACTCTACGAATAAAAGGTACCCGATCAAGGAACATCTAACATGTGAACATTCGAATGTAATATATTTAATTTCATGCAAGAAATGCCCCCCAAACAATATGTAGGAGAAACTAAGAATAATTTACGAACTCGCTTTAATGCTCATAGGTCGGACATCAAATTAAAGAAAGACAAGCCTGTTTCTAATCATTTCAACCTCGACGACCATTCAATAGACGATCTCACCCTTATCCCAATTGAGCGTATAGAAATTGACTTGCCGAAGATGAAACTACCAAATTCCGTCAATCTAGGGAGGCCCATTGGATTGAGACATTGAATACAGCAAGACCTATAGGACTAAATATTCATCATAATGTAGGCATAGCACCCTTTGTTGTCCCGTTTAATACAACCAGCAATCGAGCAAGCAAGATAGTTCATGCCCACTATAAGAGCCTTCAAGAGAAATTCCCCCATGTCTATAAGCAGAAAATGATAGTTGCATTTTCAAAAAATAAGAACTTAAATGATAATATTGTTCATAGTAAACTAAAAACAATCAGTACATAACAGATACTATACTTCGCCCATCGGGCGAGTTATTTTTTCTAATTTCAGATCAGAATAAGAACAGAAGAAAACCCAATATCAAGACCCTTAATCCTAATTTCTAAATAAAGTGTCTGCTCCAACCTAGGCCTGTACATTTGGGAGAATCAAACCCTCCCTTCCCCGAAATTTAAAATTATAATTTTGCAGTCTTAACACCCAACGTTCTATTCTAGCTGATGGATGCGAACGTTTAGAATAAATGAATTCTAACGGTTTATGATCAGTCAATAATTCAAATTTAATACCATAGATGTAAACATGAAATCTTTCACAAGCCCACACAAGTCCTAAGGCTTCTTTTTCAGTTTGACTATAATGCCTTTCGACATCTGATAAACTACGACTTGCATATGATACTATTCTTGGTTCACCATTTTGAATTATCACTAACACTGCACCAAGACCTACTGGACTTGCATCTGCAATTACTTGAGTCTCAGCTTCAGGATCAAAATAAGCTAACGTTTCAGCATTTGCTAACAATTCTTTCAGTCTATCAAACGATTACTTTTGACGTGTACCCCACTCAAATTTAACTGTTTTTCGTGTCAAGTTTCTTAGAGGTTCTGACACTGTTGCCAGATTAGGAATGTATATACCACAAAAATTAACTAAACCTAGAAAACTTCTAATTACACTTGCTGATGTTGGTTCTTTAGCTTGCGTGACAGCTTTAACTTTTTCATCAGTTGGACCAATTCCTCTTTTGCTAAGAACATGTCCCATAAATATTAATTTGTCCATACTGAACACATATTTAGATTTATTTAAAGTAAGACCATTTTCTCTAATAACATCTAATGCTTCAATAAGTCTTTTATCATGTTCTGATTTATTTTTACCATGTATTATCAAATCATCAGATATGTTATGTACTCCTTCACATCCAGCAAATACTTGTTGTAAAACATGTTGGTATAATTCAGGTGCTGATGTGATTCCAAACATCAACCTTTTATATCTGAATAAACCACAATGAGATGCGAAAGTCGTGATACTTCGAGACGCTTCTGTTAACTCCAACTGGTGATACCCCATACGAAGATCCAACTTTGAGAATATCGTACTCCGATTCATATTCTGTAAGACTTCATCAACTGTAGGTATCGGGAATCTTTGACGTATTGTTTGCCAGTCTCATATCTACACACAGTCTGATCTCATCTGAATTAGCTTTAGGTACGACCACTAATGGACTCACCCATGGAGTAAGACCTTTAACCTCTTCCAAAATATCTAATTTAATCAATTCATCTATCTTCTCTTTGATTTTATTTCTTAAACCAAATGGTTCCCTTCTTGGTTTTTGAGCTATGGGTTTAAAACTAGGGTCTATATGAATTTCAGCTTGATAGTTTTTCAATTTACCCAAATTACCAAAACAATCACTATATTTATCTAAAATATTGTCATTTGTAATACTATTAATCTCTGGACCAAGTCTTAACACATTCAGTTCTTCAGCACTTTTCTTTCCTAATAATGCTCTACCAACACCTTTGATAACCACAAATTCACCTAATACACATTTGTCTCTAAAATTCACTAAGGTTTGGAATTTTCCTAAAGTTTTTAATGGAACTTTTGAACCATAAGAATATATCTTCTTTTCTACTTTCTGTGAAGTACATTTAATTTTCTGCTTCTTCATGTCTTCCCATGTTTTCTCATCATTAATATTACATGTTGCACCAGAGTCTATCAACATATCCAAATTTATTCCACCATTTCAACACTTCGAGCTAATTGTTGCAAACCAGCTAATGTCAAGTCATTTCCTTTTGCTAATAATTTTCTTCTAATCACCAAATCTCTACATTTTTCAATGACTTGTTCTCGAATATTTTCATCTGTTTTATCTTCAAATGCGCAGAATATAGCTTGCCTTTTCAGTCTAGCAATAAATTCATCGACAGTTTCACCAGGTTCTTGCGCCATTTTTCTAAACACATGACGTTCAAAA
Source organism: Lottia gigantea (assembly GCF_000327385.1). NCBI lineage: Eukaryota > Metazoa > Mollusca > Gastropoda > Lottiidae > Lottia > Lottia gigantea. The sequence goes on along the minus strand of NW_008707617.1, from coordinate 1,801,953 downwards.
GGAATATTGTTGTCTGGATCAAAATGAGCATCTAGTGTTCTCAAGGCTTGTTCATATACTGTTGCAGTATCATCTTCAACCTCTTCACCAGGACCAGGATCTATTAACGTTTCAAATAAATCTTGAACATCCATGCCTGCAAAATGTAGCAACAGACACTTCTTTTGTTCTTCATCTGCTAGTCCTTTCCCTCTAACATAAAACTGGAAAGCCCTCTTCCATCTTCTCCACGATGTTGCGAATTGTGTCCTCTTGCCGTGAACCGAAAACGGTTCAAGAGCATGTGTTTCGATATTGGTTGTCATAATCTACAGAATTTAGAACGATTCTTCTGTGAACAGTTTACCAAATTTCTTTGCCAGCTTAAAGACTAATTAATTTATCATCCTCGTCGCCAACTGTAGTATCCTCGTATCAGGAATGCTCAGGATTAAACCAGCAACATTAAAGTAATAAGATTTATTGAGTTCAAATCATGCACACCATTACACCGGTTCCGTACATAATAATAATAATATCCTGTACATATTAACAACCCTCAGTAATATATAAGTCAATACATCATGAAACGAAATATTGTATATTGTATGCTCTATGACTAGCATAACGTATTAATGCCGTACATTACAGATAGGCCGCATTATTGATATGATCAACGTTTATAAAACTCTCACAGGTATACCCATTTGTGTGATTTTAGTATCTATTTATAGTTTACTATGCTGATAATTGGTGACCTCTTGATCTTTAGAGTCCATTTGTGTTTTTAGTGGTCTAAAAATGGTCCATTCTTAATTTTTGTGGTGCCGTAGCCAGAGTCCTAGCCTTCAGATTATCAATGTACTTAATGATATCGCATTTAATGCCCACAAAGACATAGTATCAAAAATAAAAAAAAATAATGTGCATTTGTTGATACTTTGAATGTCTGTATCTTAAGAACTTGACCTCGCATGGCGGAGGAATAATAATAATTATTGACTATGGCTTACGTGCTCATATTATTTATGATGTATGACGCGTATTACGTAATGATTTTGGGCCTTTAAAATCTTCTAAATTTCTGTCGTCTTCATTATGCAGAAGTTTCTAGCGATATGAAATATGTAATTTGCATATTACACCGGTTAACAATCCTGTCAAAATAGATAAAATCTCCCAAGCTTTCTAGCGATATGAAATATGTAATTTTCATATTAAACCTGTCAAATACCGTGGAAATATAGATACAATCTCTTGAGTTTGAAACATATTGTTGTTTTTGATCAAATTATGCGTATTAAATTAGAGGGATCGAAACCTGAATAGTTACAAACAGATAGCTTGTTTTCTCACTGGCTGAAATAATGATCTTGCCACATTATTGTATTTATTAGCCCACTCGAATTAAAAGGACAAATTATAAGTTAGAAATAATGTTATCAAATACATCGTATACTCATAAAAATTCTCCCTCAACAGCAATCTGTAAATTGCATCAATCTCATTTCCCCGCTGTTTTCCAGTTTTTTTTATATTAAATAAATCACCAGGTGAGAGAGGGGCGGGTGTAAATGTATATATTGTGAATATATCACTATCTCAACCATTTGAACATACATCTCAAACGGTACGGAACATTCATTTTGCAATATTAAATTGTCGAGGAGTGATCTGGTATGTATGATTAATTAGATATATTTTGTAATATCACAACAATGTTCAATCAAATTACTATTAAGAGCATAAAATATAAAATTAAAATGGTTACTTAGTCTACCAACCTTTGGGAGTTTAACAAAGGTTGGTAATATTTATTTATCTTATTGTAACTATTGACACTCTTCAACTGTAAACAAGTCTGACAGTAGACAAGTTCTTGTTGTTGTTGAGCTCTACTTGCAGGATGCAGGAAAAGAAATACTTGTCTATATCAACTATAATTTATAAATTAAATTTGCCTGAGCATAAACGAGTCCTTTTCTATACCCCTACAGTTTCTTAATCTATCAGTGTCTCCTTTCCTGCCTAGGGCAGGGATATGTTTTCTTTATGTCAATTTCTAATTACTAACCAAAACCACCACGCAGATGTTAAAGCCATTTTTTTAAAAAAACATAATGAGGCACACATGATGATGAACGTTCATCACTTACATCGAAAATAACGAACACTCTTGTCTTGGAGGGTGACTTGAGTAAGGTTTACCCAGAAAGGGTGGTGGATTTGGGGAATTTTTTAAGGGTGAAATTGAATAAATATTGAACTAATAAACTAATAACGAAGTACACAATAAGATTTAACGACTCTAAGTCAACATTTACAAATGACCAACATAATTAGAACTATACCACATAGCACGAAGAGGTCGTCTATGACCTTTGTTGTTGACATTTTGCAGCACTTTGTTGAGAATATGTTCAGGTTCCCAACGCTACTCTTCCCAACAAATATTTGGATTAGCCAAACGTAAACGTTCCACATGGACCTTTTAGTATTGCCTGTTAAATAGTGTTTTATTCTAAAATTGACCGATGAGAACTGTTCTATTATTCTGTAATACGGTTTCAAATGCGTTGTTAATTTTCGAGAAGAAGTAGGGTCGCCTACTTCGAATTATTTTTGGTTACATTTTGTATTGAAGTATTCCCTATTTTTGCGTGGACTTTCTTCTAAGTAAGCTAGCAGGGGTAGTAGGAACATAATCTTCTCCGAAATATTTTAGTTTAGGACATAAAAGGGTATCATCGGTAAGCACGTCTCTCCCGAGATTGAGAAAAAATGGAGAGTATCTAGAGCTATCGTGGATCGATGATCTGTGTGCCATTCACGAAGGTGAACGTCCCAGTCACGCTGATCATCACGAATTAAGTTTGCCAAACTATTATTTAAAAAAACCGTGAATATTTTCAGTGTTGCAATTTTATGCCGGATGATAACTACTAGTTTTGATATGGGTGATATTCAATTGTCTTGTAAAGTGCTTTAACACATTTGATTTCGGGGAAGGGAGGGTTCCCTAGGTGGAGGGTGGGGCAGACACTTTATTTAGAAATTAGGATTAAGGGTCTTCATATTGGGTTTTCTTCTGTTCTGATTCTGATCTGAAATCAGAAAAAATTCGACCCATGAACTTAAAATGATCCACAATAGATAGAATATTTCTATTGCTATCAGACTCTGGTAATGGGCCAACGTCCATGAATTTGTTAAACGGGTTGTCCATTGAAGTATTGTATGTTTTTTTTTCTTTTTTCATTCATTCATTATACTGTCCCCATGGGCTGAATGTTATTATTAAAGATGGTTTTCCTTTTTTCTAAGCGTCAAATTAAGCAGACTATTTGATAAATTGGTGTTTCTAATGAATTATCATGTATTCTTAACCATTCTTATTGCATATAATTAAGAGTTTTAACCAATCATAAATGTCCATGTATGTACTGTCTGGATAAACGAAAAGAGACTTTTTGAACATTCTTGATCGGGTACTCATTAGAATTCTGCTGGTAATTCTCTTCTAATTTAGCTAATTATGAATTAATTATGGACATGTCAGACAAACTAGTATTTTTCTATTTTTTACTTTCTATTCATATAAGTATTAGCAGTTTCATTTTCATCAATGAAAATAAGGGAACCCATCTTTAAGGATATAAAAGAAATTTTGTCGTATGTGAAGGTAACGTGACAAAGCTATAATCGCGAATTTCAAATGGCTGTAGAACCGGAAGTTACGTTGCATACAAAAATGGAGACATCTATGGATAGATCTCGTCTGAGGCAACAACTTTTGTGCTGGTAACATGGTCACCAAAGGTCAAGGTCAAGTTATATAAGCCTTGCAAGTTTTGTTCAATATTGAAACCGCAAATAACTGAAAAGCAAAAACAAAATTGAAAAAACGGCTCCCACACTATTGTTAACAATCGTTTGCTGATGGTATAGACAGGAAAATAATGTAAATCCGATTAACCCCCGATCCTAAAATATGCTTAATTTCAAGATGGCGGATGATCCGATACTTGCGGGACGAATTTTATCATTCCAAACCTTTTAATTAAACAATTCTAATATACAGCAAAAATAAATTTTCAAATATTTATAAAATTCCGGGAGTTGAAATTTCAGTATTACAAGCGAAAAACTGGAAGTGATATAATCATAATGTGTATCTACTTGTAATTTTTCAGATCGATTGAAAAGTTGAAAAGAAACGGTAAAATTAAAACAAAAAAGTGCTATTTTTTAATCATTAGTTTAAGATAATGAATAAAACGAAAATTACGGTAAAAATAGATTGAGTACTTCGAAATACGCATTGGATGGTTAATGTTCCACGTCATTTCCGGTTGGGCGAAAATGCATCGTTTTACATCCATCCACTAACGGCACGCTAAATATGAGAGATGATCATGTCAGATGATGTGAGATATGTGTAGTTTAGGCCGTGAGTTCTGACCAAAATTCGATAAAAAAAAATAGTTATTGGCAAAACAAACCATTTTTATCCCCTATATCTCGAAGACGTTTTTTATTAAAATGGAATAACTTACCCCACGTCAGAAATTGGAGAAACTGTTGTGTAACAAAAAATAATTTCCATCGGATGGGTAGGTGAATAGCTTTCGGGTTTTTTTTGCATGAATGCTTTGTGCTCCTATTTAGCTATCACCATGAATATATTGTGTATCATTTCAGTTTTAACTATTAATATGTTTGCTTCATTTCAGTAATTACCATGAATGTGTTGATTATTGCCTTCATACTTCCGTTCATATCGGCGTACACTGTAAATTTAAACAGGACGTCTACTTTATTTATACCTACATATGATGCAAATGGAAATCCAGAGTTTAAATATAACGAATTTGGTTTCACACAAATAACATATGACGATAAAGATATGATTGTTTACTTATCAGGTTTGAGTCTAATCATATCTCATCCCTACCTCCTTACGATGTCTTTCCATATCATCACTTCTCAATTCGCCACTAAATATTCCCGTTTCGACCTCTCTCTGTTTCGCTCTTTACCATATCGCCCCCATGCTATTTTGCTTCTTTTTTTATATCGACCCCTTCCCGATTTGCCCTTCCTTATTCGCCCCTAACCCATTTCGGCACTTCCCACTTCACACCTAATCGCTTCGTCCCTTTCTTTTTTTAAATTTCAAAATTGGATAGGAAAGAAATGAAAAAGGCAAAATGAGTAAGGGGCGAATCGGAAATGGGATGGGGCACACTGGGAACAGATTGGGAGTGAATGTGGGATGGAGTGATAAGCCATTTCTCAAGGCTTAGATTACCTTCAACGGCGATTCCCTATTGTGACTATTGTAGGTTTTTTTCAATATCATAAATTTTCCTAGATGACAAACATTAGGCCTATATAGGAATACTGTTTTAAAACATATATTGGTATAATATAACATATGATAATAAATATATATATAAAAACGTATTTCAGGCGATTATGTGATGTATGTAGTTGATGCATCAAATGTAAATGATATGATTATCAAAGATCATGTAATATACTCTAAGAAATTAACCGACATCGAGTACTGTGGTGGTTATATTTTCGCTTCCCTGTTTGACATAGATAGTGGCGACGGAACTGTTTATGTTCTCAAGAAATACGAATTTGGTTGTTCAGATTCACTGGATGTCATCCATAAAATCCAAGGTACGGCATTTTACATTTCTATCTCAAAACATTTTTACTTTATTCTTTTAACTTCAAATCAATTCTGTTAAAATCAAGCCTCGATAAATAGAACACCTTTTATGTTGATACTGTCTTAAGTATACCTCGCCGGAAGTCATAAATGGCACAATGACAACCTTACCAAAAGTCATAAATTGTATAATGACAAAAGTCAATAATTACATAATTTCAACTTCATCAGATAAATTGTATTATTTTAGTTGGAAATATGCCACTTATGATCAAACCAACAAAAGATTGTAAAACAATTGTTGTAGCTAATGAAGCACGAGCTTTTGGATCTACTAATTCATTTCAAAATCCACTTGGAAGTGTTGGTATTATAAGATTTACTAATGGTGTTGAAAATAATTATGAATATACAGAGCTTAATTTTACGAAATTCAACGACAAGTAAGATTTGAAAACAGTTTCATAATAGAAACATAATTGTTAATTGTTTAATTTTTTGTCACAGTAGCAAAATTAACTTGCTTATTTGAATTGCTTTTATTTGCTAATTTGCAAAATGATTTGAAACTGATGTGAATATAAAACTAAGACCCTACTCGTTTACAACCAACCTGAAACAGGATTCTAAATCCGTGCCACTCGTTTACAACGGTTTGCCCTGAATCCTAATCCGAATTTTGAATCCGTGAATCCGCCTCCTAGGGCAGATTCGTCGGATTCAAGATGGCGTCATTCATAGGGCACTTATAATTTTAAATAAGTCTTGCTTTTCGAATCTTTTTCACTTGTTTGAACAACCTCTATTTATATTTCTAGACAAACAGATTTAGAAAAGGAAGGAGTAAGATTTGTTTTCAGAGAAAATACATTTGATCGTGATATAGAACCTGAATCCATCACTTTCAATTGTGATGAAACTATAGCTTATGTTGCACTGCAGGTATGGTTTTCTCTACTTTTTCATTAGTGCAGTAAGATCGGTGGGTGTAAAATTCCGAACTCCACGAATTGGTTCAGAAAAGACCTACAAATCGAGAATAAGTTGCGCCAAAGGCTGTCTACAAATTTGTGATTGACAACGAAAGAATATTGTAAAACAACTTTTGCAATGACAATAATCATCATGTACATTAATTTTAGTACTCTTATTCATACTAACACTAACAATCAATTGATAAGATTTTATTATTAAATCAGAATAATTATTTGTTTGTGGTTAGTGACAAAATAGCTCACCATGCCCATGAATTTAAGAACAATATTGTTTCTTGATAATATCAGAAGTTCCAGCCTGGGTCAATCAGGCAGTATCCCCCATCCCAAACACAGCTTGGAAATTTTGTAGCTTGCAGCCAGTCAGATCATTTACTACAAGCTTCGAGTTAGACCGTAAGGTTTCACTGATGATCATGTAAGTCCGCTTAGCTGAATGTTAGGGAGAAAATGCTTAAGCCTATTCATTCTTTGCGACCAATTGGGGTTGTTGTATTGGAACAATCATGTTGAATAGTAACATTTGTGTCAAAGAATCTATTCAAAGCAAATTACCAACATTTTATGCAGGCTCCAAATCACATTCCCTTAGACTGCCTTAGAGATCAGACTTCGAGAATCTGTATACACGGCTTGTTGCCCCTCTTCTAAATGTCCAGGTTCACCAGTTGTTGAATAATAGAAACATAATTGTTAATTGTTTAATTTTTTGTCACAGTAGCAAAATTAACTTGCTTATTTGAATTGCTTTTATTTGCTAATTTGCAAAATGATTTGAAACTGATGTGAATATAAAACTAAGACCCTACTCGTTTACAACCAACCTGAAACAGGATTCTAAATCCGTGCCACTCGTTTACAACGGTTTGCCCTGAATCCTAATCCGAATTTTGAATCCGTGAATCCGCCTCCTAGGGCAGATTCGTCGGATTCAAGATGGCGTCATTCATAGAAAAATGATGTGAATATAAAATTTTGTAGCTTGCAGCCAGTCAGATCATTTACTACAAGCTTCGAGTTAGACCGTAAGGTTTCACTGATGATCATGTAAGTCCGCTTAGCTGAATGTTAGGGAGAAAATGCTTAAGCCTATTCATTCTTTGCGACCAATTGGGGTTGTTATATTGGAACAATCATGTTGAATAGTAACATTTGTGTCAAAGAATCTATTCAAAGCAAATTACCAACATTTTATGCAGGCTCCAAATCACATTCCCTTAGACTGCCTTAGAGATCAGACTTCGAGAATCTGTATATACGGCTTGTTGCCCTCTTCTAAATGTCCAGGTTCACCAGTTGTTGTTTTGTGCTGTCGTGTTCAGAATGTACAGATTCCCCCCTGCTCAATCCCATCAAATTAGATTTGGATATCGATGACACCGTTCAGTTTGTTCTCACTGACAATTATGATTAATTGTTTCTTTAGCATTTGTAACCATTCTTTTTGTTTTTTTTTGTACCATTTCATTTTACTTTAAAACTTATACCTTATACCTTAAAACTTATATATAATCTTAGAGACACAGTATTAACATTTTTATATTTCAAACCACATTGCAAATGTTTTATGAAACTTTCTGTGTTTTTATTCTTCATATAATTTGTGTTTACATTTTCATATTTCTTTCCTCATCCATGTAACTTTGTAAATGTATAAATGTTTTATGTTATTTTCTGTATTTTTATTCTTTATGTAATCTTGTATATAATTTTTAGTTTTGTGGGACCTAGACTAAATTAGTCTGAATGGGTTGGCAAAATCAAGTTATTATTATTTTATAACCTAACCATACAGCCAAAGCAATAAAAACTAATCACTGAATTCTCAAATCCTTTGTTCTGTTTTAAGATGGTGTGTATGACACATATTAATGAACCTGTAAATGGTTTGAATTGATTATTTAAATATATGATTCATGCGCAATATCAAATTTCCGACTTGGTATGTGCTGGACCACAGCAACTACGAAACGTAACACTCGTAGCTTGTGATAAAGTACCTCTATTATGTTGTAGGAAAACAATGCTATTGCTATTGTGGATGTGAGAAAATTAGAAATAGACGAAATCAAAGGATTGGGATATAAAACATGGGATAAATATACATTGGACACTAGTGACAAAGATGGAGGTAATTGTTGATTTTTTGTTATGGTTCAAACAAAATGATACCGTATTTTTCGCAGAATCTGTGGGAAGTTTAAAGTTTACATAACATTGCTCAGGGCTGAAGCTCAGTGTCATATGAATTAATAATACATTAAACAGTGTATAAATGAAATGAAATTAGCGTTTTACGTCCTACTTTTATGCACCATGTGGGCTAATGACATCGGGAAACGCTGTGTAGGGTACAATGAGGGAAATGTTGCCAGGACAGCGGAATTAGCCTGCTCCTTTTCGATTTTTAACTATCTTTATCGGCGTTATTGATCTAATGTAAATATATATATTCCAGGTATTCACATGAACAACTACGATTTTATACGATCCTTCTACTTACCGGATCGTATCAAATATCACCATTGGAATGATGAGGGTATTATCATTACGGCTGATGAAGGGGCATATAAAAGCTACTCTAATAGTTTTAATGAAAAAAGACGAGGAAATTGGTTTAATCCAGGTAAATCTTTGTCAAAACGTTATCTTATAGCGATTGAGTGAGCTAATTTGCGGACTATAATTGAAAATTTGTATACACGTTTTCATTGATTAAAGGAAAACTTAAAAATAACGCCAGTGGCAAATTAATCTGTTTATATTTTGACTGACATGGATAAACCAAGTCATTTCTGTCTATTGGGGGGCGGTATTGGGGGTATCTAAGCATCAGTTTTGCATCTTGCTAACCAGTAATCATAATCACGTTTAAGTCTCTAAGGTGCTTTTAAATTGCTTTCATATCACAAAGAGATAACCGGCATGTAAACAAACTTTTTCTTATACCCCGTCTGGAATATCTACCTTTCTTGTATCACAGAAGTTTGTAAATGCGGCGATTTCATCGAAATGTACGCAAGCGAATATAGCTTATCAGAGCAATTGACAGAAAGTATGTAAACAATAAGTCAGTATGCTCACAGTCTTTCCGTCGAGGGAACTGATTGACTGTTCAATCCAAAAAAATCGCTGTATTCGTGAAACAAGAAAGCCGGATATTGCAGTCAAGGCATAATATGAAGTTCGTACTAGCTTGACATTGTGGACATGGCATTATTTTGATTTAACTCATAGAAATTACGGGCCTTGGTCCAAAGCAAGGACTTTTCAAGTGCTGGTTAGCTAAGTAATGTTAGTTTTAACAATGATAATGAATTTGTTTGGTACCAACTTGTCCTGTGCTAAGAAAAAGTTACTTTGTACAAATGTTCTTTCACCCACTGGGCCTATATGAGAAATACTTGATATAATATATAGAAAAAATGAATATAAGGCCAAGAAACTGCATAAGAGTATTTGTTCAAACAGATTTCAGTTTGCCATGGATTTGGGTGATTATTTAAGTTCTTGTTTCGTTTATAGGCAGTCAAGCGCCTCTTGGTATACACGTTCAGAAACTTTTCTTGCAGACTTGGTAAATTGGTGTATTTTATATCATATATCTAAACAGTTTGTTGGTATTTATTAATGTGTCTTACATCGTACATCATTATGAATATATAAAAAGTAAATACCAAATATTGCAGTGGGTGTAAAATTCCAAATTCCTGAACTCTCCGATTATTGATCGTGATAATATACTTATTGATAATTTAAATCATATCATAAGCTGTCCAAAATTACTATATACATGTACGTACATTCTCAAATTTATGCACAGCCTTTGGCGGAATTTAAGTCTCGAATTTTAGGGGTTTTTTTCTGACCCAATTCAGATAATTCAGAGAGTTCCGGTGCACACAACGGAAATATTGACTGACTTATCATCAAGATTGTGATGTGAAATAATATAATAATTTGTCAGGCAAGTTAATATACGCCGACTAACAGCTTTGATATATGTTTATTATAGATAAATTGTCAGATAAAATACCACAGTCTATAAAATCAGATTTAGCCAACGACAGTAGACTAGGTAGGTCTTTTTCCTGTATATATTTATCGTATATCCATAATGTTTTATAATATCATTATAAATTCTTATAAACTGATAGACAACTTTCCATGCCATTAAAATAAAACCCTGCACACCGATGTACTAAGACATTTTTCTCCAGAGTGAATTTTATTCTGAATGTGCAATACCTTCTGATGCTTTTTACATTTTGCATTAGAAACTTCTGAAACCGTTGTGCCGGGTCGTTGAAAGACATGCTAACTGATGAACAGAGTAATCATTTTGGATACTGAAGAATTTTATTTTTATTACAGGAAGATTATTCTTTTCTAAACTTGATGGACTTGACAATACAAGAAAATATGAAAACTTATATTTCTATGGTGGACGTGGATTCACAATTCGCAAAGCTTCTGATATGTCCATATTGTTCGATAGTGGTGACACTATAGAAAGGAAAATTTCAGAACTAGCTCCAGAAATATTTAACAGTAATTATAAAGGGGGGCAATCAATCAATCAGCAAAGAGATACCCAATCAGACAATAAGGTAAACATAAAATATTTAAAAATGCCATATCACTCTTTGTTTATGTATGGATTAGAATTCTTAAAATCGACATTTCGTCATTTTCTTAAACAAATAAGACAAAATGTGAGTTGGACAATTAATATCTTCTATAACCTGCTTGTAGGGTCCTGAATGTGAAGCAGTGGAAACCGCTGAGATTGATGGCAAACTGGTAATTCTTTTGGGTTGTGAAAGGCCAGGAACAATAGTTGTATTCTCGGTTGGGGATGACTTTAAAGAAACCAAATTCGAATATCTGTACTTCAACATACCTGAATATGATAAACGTTTGAAACACTTGTATACCAAACGAAAAATATCAGAAATAAATCCCGAAAATTTCAAGTATGTTGGTTTCGAGTTCCCTCTAATGCTATTTTAATTTCTATCAACGTTTCTTCTATGTATACCAATATCGATAACACTACTGGTTTAACGGCAGTTCGTAAAGCTTTTAATAGATCAGATCCAAACAGACCCGACGATGGAATTCTACAGCTTTTAGAGATTTGTCTTAGTCGAAACGATTTCACATTTAATTGTAAAACATATTTACAAACTTCAAGGACAGCAATGGGCAAACGATTCGCCCCTTCGTACGCAAACCTTTTCATGGCAGAGTGGGAACGTGAGGTGTTGCCCCTCTGTCCATTTGACCCACTTTTTTACGGACGCTTTTTGGATGACATTTTTATGGTTTGGACTTATTCTATCGAACAGTTTTGGGCATTCCTTGAAATTCTCAACAACCACCATCCTTCTATCAAACTAACCGCAAACGTGAGTGACAAAAGCATAGACTTTCTCGATACCACTGTCTTTAAGGGAAATTCCATAGCAGAAACAAATAAACTGGATATTAAAAGTGTATTTCAAAGAAACAGATCAACTCTTGCACAAGAGCTCCTTTCACCCAAAACATACCTTTTCTGGTATAATTAAGGCATAAGTTTTACGATTTCACCGAATTTGTACAAAATCTTCTGATTTCAACCAAGCCTGTACGATTGTTTTCTCAAAACTAAAAGAGCGTGGGTACTCTAAACGATTTTTACGAAACATAAAAAATTCCACCTTAGCAAAGATAGCAGCTAAAAACAGACTTTATGCCGAAGTACCTCCAGGTTTAAGAAGTGCTCCATGTTTGTCCAGTAGATGCAAAACATGTCACTTTATATCAGAAACTCATTATTTTTGCAAGCAACTCTACGAATAAAAGGTACCCGATCCAGGAACATGTGAACATTCGAATGTAATATATTTAATTTCATGCAAGAAATGGCCCAAACAATATGTATTAGAAACTAAGAATAATTTGCGAACCCGTTTTAATGCTCATAGGTCGGACATCAAATTAAAGAAAGACAAGCCTGTTTCTAATCATTTCAACCTCGACCATTCAATAGACGATCTCACCCTAATCCCAATTGAGCGTATAGAAATTGACTTGCCCGAAGACTTGCCCATGTCTATAAGCAGAAAATGATAGTTGCATATTCAAAAAATAAGAGCTTAAATGATAATATTGTTCATAGTAAACTAAAAACAATCATTACATACTTCGCGCCCATCTTTCTCAGATTACGTTTCTAGAAAAAAAACGTGACCTGGGCCATAGATTTCGCACATCAGACTGTAGCACATAGGAGCTGAGCTGAATGTTCTCATACAAACGACCAGACGTTTTTCCGTTGAAGTCTCTTAAAACTGGGAAAACTTGAGTTGAAAATTTCGAATTTCTTCTCTCGACCTTTCTGTATAACGAGCCAGTGTCATATCACCGAGCCACCAGATATTGTCTTATATAAACATGGTATAGAATTATCTGTAATGGATTTTATCAAGTGTGAAATTTCTTTTACATAGAAAAAATTTGATTCACACATAGTATAACATGTTTTTCCATGATCACTGGCCAGTAGTGCGTTTACAAACAAAGAAATACAATATTTAATATATTGTTGGGTAGGAGAAAAAGAAAATGTTAAGATGAACTCTTGTTTAGAAGTCGCGATCACTGATAACTTAAACCAAATTCCTAAATTAAATTTTGGGTATCGATATATTTTAATTATATGTTTTTTTTTTCAGATTTGTATCAGCCAGTAAGAGTCCAAATGGACAAAATATATTATTTGTAGTGGGGAAATCTACAGGTACACTGTCCGCTATTGATGTTGACGTCGAAAAGTGGTCAAAAGAAATGCCATGATGGTAGTTATTTTCCCTTTTACTTTACTTAAATTACTGTACACAGTGAATTATTATGAAAATGAAATTTGGCAATTGGAAGAACAAAAATCAGAAAAGTTACACAGAACAGCATGATTGTATATATGGATATATAATCTATATGCATTATCAAGAATCCAAAAGTTTGTCCTTCTTCGTTGGATTTAAATTTTATTATTATACAATCAATCAGAGACATTTATATATCGTTGAAATATGCATAACTGCTCTTAAAAATGTCCAAAAAAGAAATTCAGTTCGTGAATAACAAATTTGTTTATACAAATATTTGTTCTTAATTTGACTTTGTGGAAAGAGATCGTATGATTTTGAGTGCTGGATGCCACCTTTTCTTTGAGAAATATGTACGTTCAAATCACACGTCTGTCTTTGAAACTTTTGGAAGTTGTGTAAAAGATTGATAATTTCTTTTGCAGGAGTGTTTGTAATGAAATAAGAAGGTTTATAGAAGATGACATGTTCGATTGAAGCTCACTATACTAAATTATTTCATATTTACGTTATTTTTCTGCTTGAGTGTATTATCAGCTTGAACTATTTTTTTCTGTCATATCTTAATCTGAATTTCGCTTTCTATCCTTCAATGGTAACTTAAGATGATAAGAAATACAAAAACGGTGCAGGTGGAAATCATTAACCTTTTTTCTTGTCTCTCCGAATCATAAATTATTCTTGATCAATTTGACTTAATAATTGTCGATTGCGACCCATTGTTTGGCCTCAGCTCGACCCACTAGTACTGGCGCTGTAGGAAACAGTAAGTATGCTGTGCTTTGTAGGGTCAGTATCCAATGTCTGCTTCTACATGACATAGTTAACAAGGTATGCAATAGCAACTTTTTGTATATTACGGTCAATGTCTATCTAAATTGATTGTATACCACCGAAAACAGTTAACATATCCCTCGACATAAAGACTGTTAACATTAGGGCGCATTGTTATTAGATAATTTATCAAGAGCTCTGATTGACTGTATTCGCTAGCGTACAATCAAATCGTTGCTTTAACAAACTTCCGTGTTACAAGAATGGTGACTATTGCAGTCAAGGTGTAGACCAAGTACTAGCTTGAATTTGTGAAGACATTAACTAGGAGGCTCTTTCAAGTGTGATTCTAAAGGGACAGCGCCCCAAAATAGTAGTTGGAGTAGTTTTGAAAATAATTCAGTCTATTATTAATCTGTTAATAAGTGTTGGTAACAAAATTCAATTCTGACGTATATTGTTTTCCAATAACCAGCCCCATAACAGCGAACGATTCGTTCGGAATGTCTGATCAGAAAATGTAATTGGATACAAATGACAGTTAATTCAATCAATAAAGCCGTTTTCAGGTATAAGACCCAATCATTCATGTTCAGATTATTGTATAAAGGAAAAAAAAACAGCGCTGAATGGAACTGAATAATCATAATTATGCTTTAGACGATTTCTTTTCAGGTTGTTCAATATTTATTTTTATTAGTTAATTCGCACTTTCTTTAATTTAGATTGTTATGTATTCTATTTTACTGCTTATAAAAATGCTGTGTTAGAAAAATGTTGTCATTGTTATTCCGATTACTTGCTAATTAGAGCCCCCAATTCGCGCCCTGTCATCTCTGTTTTCACCTTAGGTTAGTGGCTCATGTACTTGAAATAAGGTTAGTCAAGAACTAGTAATGAACCGGACGGTATTCTTCACAATCCGACTCAAGTATATGACAAGACCTGTTTGACACAGATCTGTCAGCTTCCGAGCAAGTTTGCGTCCTCTGCATTTATATTTCCTAAAAGGGAAAAGGGAATATACTATCAATGTTTAGAAATGTTTCCGTGGTAGAGATATCTTTGGTGGACTGGAATATATTACGAAGTATTAATATGTTTATACGACCGCGTCAATCCGTCTGACTGTTCAGATTTCTTGCAGACATGAAAGAGGCTACAGTTTGTTCCTTAATGAAACTTGGCATGCAAGTCTATATAAACGAAATCCCAGTAAAGTATTCATCGGATGAATGATTTTGAAGTACTACAATTAATAATAAGATAGCTTGCCAGGCGAGGTAATATACACCCACTGGCAGCTTTGATTTTAAATGAAAATATTTGGCAGTACAGTAACAATTATCAGTATGAAATATTCAATCTTCAGACATACACTTCTTTTGAACTTTTTGAGGCAATACCGAAAAATATTACAAAGTCTCATCAAAATCTGTCAAGAATTGATCCTAGAGCGTTCACGAGCTAAAAATTGAACGCGTTTTCAAGAACAACGGCAATAACTCATACTTATTATTTTTCGATTATTCTGATTTTCAATAGGGTTCATCCTGGGGTGATTATTAACACTCATGTCAAGTTTCATCTAAATCCGTCAAGATTTGTGCCTTCTGGAGTGTTTACAAGCTAAAATTGAAGGCGGTTTCAAGAAAGATAGCTTGCCAGGCTTACCCACTGGCAGCCTTCAGAATGTTCAAATGTTCTTAGTAACTACAATACAAATTTACTCATATATTAAAGTTATATTTAAGTTATATTTTATAAAGTTGTATGACCATTGGTAGCTTTGTTTATATTAGGACATGAATGTACACCAACCATCAATTGCTATTTTGAAACTTTCGGGTGATTTTTTCTGCCAATTGTCACCTTTTCAATTTGGAATGTCAAAAATAACATGTAGGCTAAAGTGGCAATATACTGTACAATATTCATTTTCACCAAGAACTCGAGAGTAAAACAATGTACTTATCTTGGAATTATTTGAGACATATCCATCAATATCCAATGGCTTCCTACATCTCATATAGCCACCTCATCCACACTATTCCATCAAATTTAGTTGTAAAATAAGGAATTAATTTACAATTCAATCAATAAGAAAATGGCCTCCCAACACCCCTTATAGCCATCTCGTCCACACCATTCTATCATAAGCATACACATATATGTAATGTAATATGTGTATTCATTTCACAACCTAAATGTATTTATTTGGCTGATCATTAGTTTACGAAACTTTACAATTTCTTGTCGTCTAACTTTTAAACTATGCCTTTCTAATATCAACCAGGCATTCATACAAGTACAAACACCACAATCGTATCCATTTAATTGCAACGTAGTTTCATTTTCATATATTTGTATCCAGTTTGAAGGCTGAATACTCTCCAACATAAGCAAGAAATCTCTTATCTTTCTCATACATTGATAACCGATTTTCTTGTGAACCACAGAATCATAGTATTTTATGGTCTTACTATCAACATATATAACCACTAAACTCCAATGGTGTGGTGTATGTATTGGTATCAATATCTTAGAATATGTTAACAGATTGTGATCTGTAAACATATCAACAGCAGCCTGCAGGTTGCTCTCATTTCGTAAATAACCCTAGCAAATGTATCTAGAATAGTTACATCTATTCCATTCAAATTTTCATCCCTTTCTAGGATATTCATATAAAAATTTATACTTGATCATTTAACCAGTTATTTCCAGCAAGTGTGTTGAGGTCAGTTTTTTTTAAAGAATAACCAAACCTTCGACAGCAGATCAAATCAGAAACTATTACAGCTCCATCATTTTTGTCAAATTTACAATTTTCTTTTTTTTTTGCAAATTTTCGTTCACTGCATTCAAATTTTTTTTCTAGAATAATTCTTTCTGGAATTACTCTATGGCTTTCCAATATAGGTGCATCAAAAGTCATTCTCTTTTTGGAGGCAATAATAGAGTATATCAATCTGTGATCTGAGAAATAATTTTCAATGATACTATAATTTTCTATATTCACAAGGTACATTACTAAAGAGAAAATCTATAGTAGTTCCAGCATCAGAATACACTGTTGCATACCATTTAAATTAGAATTCAATCTAATATATTCTTTACTATTCAACTGGATATTGAAATCTTCAAGTATCAAAGAATTGTCTTCAATTTTCCAACCACTTTTCACATTTCCTATAGCGGATATTAAATTTGCTACAGGGGTTTTAGGTGGCTTGTAAACACCCAAAATATTCACATTCTTTAGACAATTATTAAGTCTAACAGATAGACTTAATAAGCTCATTTCAACATCTTGCATGTTCCTAGACTGAACATCATTCACAACATTAGATTTTACATACACAGCTAAACCATGATGGTTCTTATGTAAAAGTTAGATGTAAAAGCATCAATTCTATACAAGGAAAAACCTGGTATATCATACAAATTATTAGTTTTACTCACGTCTCGGACAATATTACAACATGTGCTTTATTGACAACATGACTCAATTTCACATCTTCAATATATTTTTGTAAGGATCTGACATTATGATAAATGACTATCAAAGAGTCATCATCAGTGACATGAGAATCAAATTCTTCAATTTCTAATTTCCTTTCATTTCTTAGTGAAAGTATTTCGCCTTTCACCTCCATACTAATTTTTATCTTGTCATTAGCAAGATTTACAATATGCAAGCCTTCTAGATTTTTAACCCGACTCAACCCAACATAATGAACATGAGCCATTGTCACTCCTCTAAAATCAACAACCACTTTGTCAAAGGTATCCCCTTGATATCTATGCACAGTTTTAGCAGCTGAGGGTCTCAGGGGAATCTGAGTCCTCATCAACTCTGCATTCTTAAATCTACCAACTATCTCATCTCTATCTTCTACCCATACAATGTTACCAAGTATGTCTATTTGGTGCTTCAATGAACATTACAGTTCCATCAGCACCATTTGTCAAACCATCATCAGTTTTCACATTTATACATAATTCACACTTCATACCTATTAAGAGATTTAGGTGTTTATGTAATTGCATAGTTTTCCTTGGATCATCTGGAACATTGGCCAACAGAGCCTTTTCATCAGCCCGTGCCTCTGAACCAACAACACTATCTTTAGCTGTGATGATATATTTGTCACCACTCATCTGTTCAAAGATCTTGCTATTGAACTCATCCATCTTTTTATTACTGACAAATAGGTGCTGAGCATCTTATGGGTAGTTGCCATCATTAGACAGAACTCTTGTTTTGAAAAGTTCCAGATCTTCGATCTTTTGAGACATAGTTGTCTTCCCTCAGCCTGTTCGACATTTCTGCAAATTTTTTACTATCATTTTGTCTCATAATTTCTGTTAATTCATACATTTAGCAATTATCTTTCCACAAATTATTGGCAAGAGGTCCATACAAATTATTCAAATTTTGGAATACATAGAAATCAAAGACAGGTTTCAGTTGAAACAAATCTCCGACTGCAATACATGTACTCCTCCAAATATCAAAAGAGATCCTTTAATATCTTGTTATCTTCTGTTAATGAAATTCATCATTCTATTTCCAACCATAAATATTTCATCAATAAAAACCACTTTCAAACCTCCGAGCTGTGTTCGAATGGTATTTATTCTATTTCAATCCAAACTTTTATATTCCGTATTTTGATTGACTGGAATCTTCAAATCACTATGGATAGTATTTCATTTAATATTGAATGCCGCTTTACCAGTAGGTGCTAGCAGTAACTGTCTTATCGTCTGATAGTCATCACCAGCTTTTGATTTATAGTAGCGTAGTAAACTTTGATACAATGCTGTAGTAACAAAGCTTTTACCTACACCAGCCCCACCACTCAAAAATCTAAAAACTTGGTTTTCTGATGTCTTAATGACACGTAATGTGTCATTTAAAAATTTCATTTGCTCCACATTTAGATTTCGGGGAAGGGAGGGTTTGATTCTCCCAAATGTACAGGCCTAGGGTGAAGCAGACACTTTATTTAGAAATTAGGATTAAGGGTCTTGATATTGGGTTTTCTTCTGTTCTTATTCTGATCTGAAATTAGAAAAAATAACTCGCCCGATGGGCGAGAAGTATAGTATCTGTTATGTGCTGATTGTTTTTAGTTTACTATGAACAATATTATCATTTAAGTTCTTATTTTTTGAATATGCAACTATCATTTTCTGCTTATAGACATGGGGGAATTTCTCTTGACGGCTCTTATAGTGGGCATGAACTATCTTGCTTGCTCGATTGCTGGTTGTATTAAACGGGACAACAAAGGGTGCTATGCCTACTAGATGAATATGAATATTTAGTCTTGCTGTATTCAATGTCTCAATCCAATGGGCTTCCCTAGATTGACGGAATTTGGTAGTTTCATCTTCGGGCAAGTCAATTTCTATACGCTCAATTGGGATTAGGGCGAGATCGTCTATTGAATGGTCGTCGAGGTTGAAATGATCAGAAACAGGCTTGTCTTTCTTTAATTTGATGTCTGACCTATGAGCATTAAAGCGAGTTCGTAAATTATTCTTAGTTTCTCCTACATATTGTTTGGGGCATTTCTTGCATGAAATTAAATATATTACATTCGAATGTTCACATGTTAGATGTTCCTGGATCGCGTACCTTTTATTCGTAGAGTTGCTTACAAAATAATGAGTTTCTGATATAAAGGGACATGTTTTGCATTTACTGGACAAACATGGATCACTCATTAAAACTTGAGGTACTTCGGCATAAAGTCTGCTTTTAGCTGCTATCTGTGCTAATATCTCATCAAATGTCTATACTCATTTTCTGGCATCTCGTACAATTTTATGGCATCTTCAGTGTCTTGTTTGGGTATACCAAGATATGGACCAATATCATATTCAAATTTAACAGGCTGTCCCTTCTCTTTCAAAATATCTATATTAGCCTGTTCATCATCTCTCTCAGACTGTTGACCTGAAAGGACTTTTTTGTCCCAGGCATCATCCAAGTTATCTTTTTCAGCAATCATTGCTGCATCAACAGCAGATCTGTTATTTTCAAACAAAACCTGCTGAAATGCTATTCTGTCTCTCATTTCTTCAAACCTTTCAGCATAAGAAATATGATTTCCAATTAGGTCTACAAATTCATCTCTCCAGGGAGTATAGAGCATAAGCAACTCTCTATAATATTTCTCAGGATCTTTATCAATGTCAAAATTAAAATCTTATCACCCTAGGAACAGATCGTTTTAACGATTTGTTTGTTTCATCATCTTGATCAGAATCATCATGCTCTTCAGAATTTTCCATTAAAGTTTCAAGTTCAACATTTTTAGAACGTTTAACATAACGCTTCCTTTTATCACATCTGCACATCTTCATCATCATCTTCTAACTCCTCTAACTGTTCCTTAGTTTTAAGGAGTTTCACTCTATCATTAGGAGGAGACGTGTTTACAAATACATATGATTTTCTCATAGATAATTGTAGCATAATGTAAACAGCCTCCTGGGCACTAATTTCAACATTATTTAAAAATTTATTTCCAATCGCCTTTACTTGCTCACGGATTCCATAATTTCCTTTTCTTACTTCATCACAAGCTTTGCGTAAAATGTCGCTTATACCCCTTTGTGATTTTGCTATGTACGAAGCAATGTACATTGCACAAGCATAGACATCCAACACAAATTGAATGTCATGATGTGCTTGCCAGCAGTCCAATAGTTTGGTGTTGTAAGCATTCACCCTTAATTCAAAGGGGATTCTCTTCAAAAATACAGTAGGATGAGCAATTGATGACCTGATCGCTAGAATATAGTCATCATATTTCAAATCTACCCTTTCTTCAAACTCATCAAAAGTTATGTCTTCTCCTTCTATCATGTCATCCATGACCAGTTTCATTTTACTGTAAATTTCCTTACACTTTTGGGCATGTGGAAAATCACATTCAAGTGGTTCTAAAATTTTAGTTTCTTTCATAGGAGGTTTGGGAAAACCAAATCGACAAGTTTTTTGTTTCTTTCTTTTACAAGTGTGTGAATGCTTGTGAGTTTGATATTTCACAAACTCTGCCAAATTTTCATCGTCTATCATTTTACTGCATGTAATTGTAGAATCAACAAATTTACAAATTTCATCATTGCTACTTTCACCATAGACAGGAGCTTCCGCACACCACAGCAATGTATGGATATGTGGTGAGCCTCTGTGTTGGAACTCAACTCTTTAAAAAAAAATCTGTGACTTTTCCAATAGGTGAGTTTTCTTTCTTTAAAACATCTTTAAAAAGCAGTTTGACCTGCAAGTCAAATTGCCTAGTACAAGTTACAGGGTCAGAAAACACCAATCTACTTTTAGTTTCCCAATCCATGTTATCAATCTCATCATTAGTATACTCTTTGTTATCTTGCACTCTACCAAGAATTCGTAACAAATGTCTCCAACGAGGCTCAGCAGCTGAAAAACTACAAAAAAAGTTGCAGGCCGAGGCTGCCTAATCATAGCAAATAAATCGCTTTGAGCCTTTTTGAAATAAGGAGGTGAACCTCTTAGTGTTTTTAACACCATATATCCTTCATCAAAATTTATCAAATTTTTTAGCGGTTGCTGAATTTTTTAAGGGCAATTTGAGCACTTCCAAGCAATGTTTTCATTTGCAACTTTTTTAACTTAAAAAAGATGTTGTCAATGCAATTGGCAGCCCTCCGATCATCTGTTCTCAATTCTGATTTACAAATTCCACTGTAATAAACCTTAGTAGGTTTATCAGAAATTGCAGTTCGACCTTTCCCACAGAAAATGTTAGGAAATGCAAGTTCAGAGTTTTTGCCCATAAATATACTCAAGGGAAAGTTACCTTCTCCTGGACCAAAATTATGAACTCTCTCTTTCTCATCATTCTCAATAAAGTCAGGTGATGTAAGAAGTGTTATTTCTCCATTGCCCTGATTCTCAAGATTCTGATTCCAATTTTCTTCAAAGCAAATGCCTTCTTTTGTATACAAAGTTCCATTTTCCTCGAGCCAGGCGGCAGCCTCTCTGATCTTGTAGGGCCGAATGTTTTTAGTCATCACGGCATGATTGTATTTCAATTGCCTTTTTAATTGAGCTGCAATTGTCATTGTGTCATCTGATGCTCTAGACAACATTCGGACAGTTGTAGTGACATTAGCAGGCACATTAACAACATTTCCACGAATTTTCTTCTGTTTCCCCCTGGGAGACAACAGTCTCCATTCTAAAAGGTATAATTCCAGATAGTTAGGTTTATCTTGAAACTTCATTCCATTTTCAATGGAACAAGGTGGAATTTTGTTTTTCTTTATGTACTTTTCACATGTACCACATACCCATCCATCATTTTTCAAACAAAGCTCTGCAGTTTCATTTGAATTAAGCATACTAAGGCATGCTTTTACACTATGTCTGAACCACAACTGGTGACAAGACACACATACATAAGTTGGCCCATTTTCGATATTCTTGTGAAATTCAGAAATTAATTCATCAGTTGATGAAAGATATTTCTTCTTTCTTTGAAAAATTTTGGATGCATTTTCCCTTTCTCTTTCAGCTGCCTTGAATTGAGGATCATCTCTCTTAGCCTGTTTACCATAGACTTCCCTTTCTCTTTCAACTGCTCTGAAGTTAGAATCAGCTCTTTTGACACTTTTAGCTCCAACCTCTTTCTTCTAATCTCTGTAATCAGGATCTTCATTTCTTTTTCTCCTCTTGTTAGGAGTTTCTCTCAAATTTTCAGCCGCCCTGAATTCAGGATTAGCTCTTTTTGTCTGTTTACTACAGACTTCCCTTTCTCTTTCAGCTTTTCTTACAGCAGGATCTACCCTCTTAGTCTGTTTACCATAGACTTACCTTTCTTTTTCAGCTGCTCTGAAATCAGAATCAGCTCTTCTCAAATATTTGTATTCTTTATAATACCTCTTTCGACTGTTTCCTTGATCTGATTTTAACCCTTTCAGTCGAATCACCTTTGTCTGCTTTTCTTCAAATTTAAAATATTTTTTTCAAATTTTCATCCATTTTCTTTGAATGGGAACAATCATCTGTAACACAAGGATTTCCTTCCATTACACCTGGATTCATTTTGTTAGTCATATTTGTGGGGCTGACATTTCCATCATTTGAATTTCCGGATGGGACAATAAACCGAGGCCCCGTGTGCTAAAGACTGTGCACGTTAAAGATCCATCGACAGTTGGAAATCGAAAAAGAGCAGGCTAATGCCGCTGTCCTGGCAAAATTTCCCTCAGTTAACCCTGCATGGCGTTGCCCGTCTTCATTAGCCCACATGGTGCAGAAAAGTAGGACGTAAAACTCCATTCATTTCATTTCCAGTTTGGTCTGTTCATGAAGTCATCAACCTTTAACTCAGTTACTTCAGCTCTTCTTCTTTTATTGAAAAGATTGATTCTGACGAGAGTCAATTTGTGTAGATAATTCCATCTTTCTAAGTTTGTAAGGGCACTTCGGGTATCACCTGTACTTCGCAGTTTTGCCATAATGTGATTTCTTGAGATCTTCTGTTACATTAATAGTTTGAATATTTTGTCTCTTTTTGATATTGTATTTTTTTAGTACATATTGCAGTAAAATTACATTCTGACTCATACAATTTCTGAAAATGTGATGCCTCTCTGTTTTTGACATCATTATTTTGTTTTATGATCAGATTTCCTATTAATCTCCCAAGTGTAAGTACAGGTTCATCCCGCTTGTGGGACATATATTTCGTACACTGAATTAAGAAATCAAAGTGTTCAGATTTGAGAAGATAATCCAAATCCAGCCTAACTTCGGGCCTTCTGCTTCGGGCTTCTAGCACCAGCTTGCCCAGAGTTCTGGCTGGTTGACTTACTCTATAAAAATCAGATATCTTCTGGTCGATTTTATCTCCCAATGATTCTAATTTTAGTGAAACAAAAGTCTTGATAATGTCATCATTTTCAATGACTTCTTTAATTGCATCACATTGTAATCTTGAGAAAAATCCAGTTAATCTTTCATCAGTATCACCTGATATAGCACTGTGCAATAGGTGTCTCCCTCTGCGTAGTGATTGAGATTCACTCATTGAGGTTTTATCGTTTCGATAAAGCTTTAAAACAGCACAATTCCTTCTATGATTCCACAGGTTTTGTTTCAATATAAATATCTTACGATACTCACAGGGTAAAAAATCTTTGATTGTTGTTTTTGTATTTCTTCTTCCAACGATAAATTCCCCTTTCTTTTCTTTAAGAACTTATTTTCCTTCATTTGCTAAAATTTCAAGGTTTATCAATCTGGTTTTTGATCTTTTCATACGGATTTCTCTTATTTTTTCTTCGTCCTTATGGACACTTAACAGGTGTATGGAAATTTCGGAGGCAATACGTTTTGAACAGTATGTGCAAAAGTTTATTTTATCGTAAATTGTTTTACAGCCATCTTTTACAATTCCTTTCTTAAGAATGAAGGAGCAACTATTCCTCTTTGGATCTCCTGTTTTTTGGTTGGCATTTGTATGCAGGTAGGACAATAATCCTGGATGGGTACGTCATCAGATGATTCACTATCTTCTATAGCGGCAGGTAAATATGCATTCTTGGTCTTTTGTCTTGGAATAGATATTGATTTTGAAACATTCTGTGACTGACCTGAGAATGAGTCTGAATCACTACTACTCGATTGTATGTGGTCCACTAAAAAGTCGGGATCATTTATATCACTCATTATATCATTTATTAAACAATTCATCTTCAGAATAATAATATGCATTTGAAGAAAAATAAGTATGGCTTGATTTACTTTCTTTACTACTTGAAGCCATATCAGATGCGCTCTGTCTGACGTCTGTTCAGTAGAAATTGGTATGAGTAAATCTACCTTGCTAGAAACACCCTGTTCAGTAGAAGTTGGTATGAGTAAATCAACCTTTCTAGAAACATCCTGTTCGGTAAAAGTTTTAGTTATTTTGTCTTCAGAGTATTGGCATACCTTGGATTCGTGAACATGGCGAGTAATACTCTACTTAAAGGAAAGAAACAGCCAATCAAATTATGTTCTTCAAATAAATAAACTCGTCTTTTTAACTTAATTCAGATAATTCAGTATCCAATTAAAACGGAAATCATGCTAGAAATGAAATTTTAACATAAAATGTATTTATCGTCTGCTCTGAGAATTGTAGTTCTCTCCCTTCTTTATAATAACGCAATGCATGTGGATGCATAATAATTATAGGATTTCACTTCCTGAATATATCTTCCCAACGCCATATTGTTAATCAGAGATTTTAAGTAATTTGTTTCAATTATGTTAAATAGTTCTTTGGATTATTGGGAAATTAATGATAGCTATTCGAGGCACACTAATAAAGTTAGAAGGGTATTTCCTGTTATTTCCATGTCGTTCACTCTTTTACATTCGATGAAAGATTTTTTAATCTTTCATCCCTAGATTCTTTTAGAAGATATTTTTAAACAGGACTTCGCCTATTAAGAAAGTCACGACTGTCGTCTAAATAAAAGCGATACTAATCACTCTTTTACATTTTAATAAGGATTTTTTAATCTTTCGTCCCTTTGCACTCAATTACCTCATCCTTTTGGCCAGTTCGTGTTAAAAGCTCCGTTGTTTCAACTTTAAAGTTCTAAACAAGGAACGGGTGTTAGAATTTCGATATGTTTAATTTTTGACATTGACCTTTGTTGACTTTAACTGGTCATTGACCATGGTTATATATTTATATTTTCAAATATTGATGTCTGGCGAAAGCTTCCGGTTTTGTAGCCGTGTGCATTTTGAAAATTTGATGAGTTATATCTCGTGAGCTTGACCTCTGTTGAACTTCCCTTCTACAAGGTCAAGGGTCATTGACTTTGGCTATTCGCTAATACTTTCATTTCTGATGTCTGACGTCTACCTCCGTCGTAACCTCAGTCTGATCTGGCACGTAACCGAATTAACCCAGAAGGTTGATTTTTTCAGAGTCTCTTGCAATTCCCACGCTGTGCCTTGATGGTGTTACAAACGGCGAAGAAGTGCACGAGTTATGTGACAGATATGGCTCAATCCTCTAACTGTACTGGTTGTTCAGTACTGCAGTTAATACCTCGTAATAAAGTAAGAAATGGCTTGGTTGCTGATTATAATAAACTTCTAAATAAAGGTCAAAAATTGTTCCATTTCAATAAGTGAGACTCACATGTAATTGACTTTAATAAATTAAGGACATCACTGATTCTTGGACTAAAGCGTCCTACTTGGATTTGCTTCTTGAAATTGTTAACAACCACGATCTTTGTGTCAGACTATATGACAAACGTGACGAATTGGATTTTCCCATAGTAAAAATTCCTTTCATGTGCAGTAACATACCATAGTCACAGCTCATCCGCTATGCTAGGGCTTACTCTCTTTTCGAGGATTTCCTAGCTAGAGGTCGAGTATCAGCTTTGAAATTACTACAACAAGGTTACTTGACACACAAACTTCATATGTCATGTAGGAAAATTTATGGCCGTTATGCAGAACTCCTCTATAAATACAATAAATCTGTTTCTGAAATTGTGGCTGATTTGTTTGGTCAGGCCTGAATTGATCTGTTGTATCTCATGATTTTTACCATTGTGCGAAATTCCGCCAAGCTTGGGGAGCCCATTGGATTGAGTCGCTAAATACAGAACTGAATATATTTATCATAATCTAGGCATACCACCCTTTGTTGTCTTGTTCAATACCACCAGCAAGTAAGAAAGTACATGAGAGATTGCAAGAGAAATTCCCCCCATGTCTGTAAACAAAAGATGATTGTCGCATATTCAAAAAGTAGCATGTCAGGCAAGGTAACATACGCCCACTATCATCTGTCAGAAATAATATCAAAGTTCTCTCATAATCTTAAAGATATTTTACCTAAAGTCAAGGCAACACCACGAAACCGTTTATCAAATTGTAACATCAACAAGGGTCATCAACATATGTTTTTCAAATTTCATCAAAATTGGATTAACAGATGAAACTTTACAGATGATTCCAGGAACATTATGTCTTTGATACACTCAGTTATGCATCTCTAATAGCTGCTTGAAATTTCAGTAAAATGTCCGTTAAGTACAAGTATGACAAAGGTTTGTGGTCCCGGGGCCATATGTATCAACACATCTGTTATCCAAGCGACTAACGGTCGACTGCATACAATTAGCAGGCCTCGTTACTTTTGTCACTTAAATAAATAATCAAAGGAAGCAGGCCGTCTTATCAGGAATTAGTTCTGTTACAGGACAAAACTAGGCTGTGGGTTGAATATTTCATTACCATTCTTCCTGTACCATTGATAATCAATGAAGATGGCATAGCTAACTGTCACGCAACAACATCTCTTGATGACACGTCTATGATTGGCCATAGTGTTCAATCATTCATCCATTTTCTTTATTGATCTCTTTGTTTAGAGAATTTAATTAGTTCCAGTCACAGTATTTATGGATGAAGAAAGTTCTACCTGAGTCATATACCTTTAATAAATTCTAATGTCAGAACTAGTCCTATTCTAGTGAGTTTCAAGCCCGTTAAATATAAAATCGAGGAAAGGATTGAACATTTCTGGGGAGATACCGATTTCATGTAAGAATACAATATACCTTGTGGTTTTGATTAATTGGTAAATTATTTGTTCGTAGTAGATGTATCTAGATAAAGAGGTTAATGGCCAGTTCATTAAGCTCTGACTAGATCAGAAAACTGTGTGTTTTATCGACTTCAAGGCAAATAGTCCAAATACCCGAAAAGACAAATTCTTTTAGGAAAACTAGAATTATACACATAACATTTTTTATTGAGTCGGAAATGTTCGACACTATTAAACTCAATTAATATTTTTCTACTGTAACTCTGTGTCGGTGCTTTCTCTTCTGTTGAATAGTGACTAGTTGCTTGTCAACAGTAACTAGTTTCTTTTCAACCACCCTAATCATCATTTTTCTTCAAGTACGGTAATAATTAAAGCATACAATTCTTTCTTTACGCTATTCCGTTCCCGTTCGGTACATCTATCAACGAGACTTTATACGAACGTCCTTTTCTCGCCCGTGTTAAAATTTTTATTGAAAATCACCCCTTGTCACCAAGGTTGCTTCTGAAGTACAAGTTTTTAGACATGTCTCCAGTTTTATTGCTTTTTATGTTTTTGACCCATCAGACATCCTCTCTATGATTTTCCATCCATTTTTAATTGTGTCCATTTTTATAACATTATACATACGTTATTATCCACACTAAGCTTGGAACCTATTGTAGTTCTCTCAAATCAGATCTGTTCAGAATCAACCTCATCAACAACAAAATTGTAAAATGTACCGAGACATTGACAGTGGGTAAAACAGAAGGAATTAAATTAGATATCAACCTTTTAAAACAGACTAGAAGATAAGATTGAATGGTACTTTCTTTGGGCACCTTGCGCTATATTAGACTCAGGTACACATAGAGATGCCCCTAACTGTCCTTGCATCACTTTCGTTTTTTGTCTTTCGTGAGCAAGGGTCAGTAGTCAGAGGCATCTCTTATAAAATTTTTATACAATTTCTTATATAATTTCTAATTATGTAAATACATCATTATTAATCTAATCTATCTTTTTAAACATTTCCATCACATTTTCTATTGCACATTTCGTTGTATTTTAGCTTTTGTTAATTACCTGTGATATTGTATGGATCTAGCGAGATGGTACTATTTATAAGTTATTGTAGCTTTTACAAAATCATTTTACAAATTGTAATAAACTAATAACATCAAGGTCCTATATCAACAATCAAATCATCAGCTCTCTTTCCATCATCAGTTTCAATTTGCGCTAAATTCATCAGCTACAGTTTCACCAGTCATAACTTCAACACCTCCTATTTTACCCGTAATAACTTCATCTTCTATTTCACACGCCATAACCCCATCAACCCTATACGACCAGACATAACTTAATCTCTATTTACCAGCAATAACTTATCATCCCCTTATTTACCAGCATTAACTCAATCTCTTCTTTCATCAGCTTTAACCCCATCATCCCCCATTTCACCAGTCACAACCTCATCAGTCCCTATTTCACCAGCAATATTATAATCCTAATTTGACAATCATCGGTTCTATTTCTGCCAGCTACAACATAATCAGCTTCTTTTTCACCAGCCACATTATAATGAGCTGTGGGTACCATTTCAGTGTTGTCATCATTAATATTTTTAGGCTCGGCCTATTATGAATTATCCTACTTCTCCTTTGGTCTAGAAAGGAGTTGTGGTCTGATTCCGATGAAACTTTTCTGATTGGTTAAGAAAGACTACTTCCTGTATAGTTTTGTTTTTTTATTGTAAAAGCACATGGATGCTGAAAATAGTTAAAAGTTTCCAGAGCTGATTATTATAAGCAGGAAGTAGCAAATATTTTCTTAAGCGGCAGCAAACAAGTTTAATTAGTTTACGGCAAAATAAAACATGATTAAATATCGAATGTTACTGTAGATATTAGTGAAATGCTGACTTTTAATATTTCCATTTCATCAGCCACAACACCACGAGCTTCTATTTCATCAGCCATAAATGAGCGTCAGTTACATTAATATTTTATTAAGTAAAATAAAAGTACATGTAATGTACATAAAAATGAAAAGCAAAAGATAATATTATAAAACTTTTATGGCAATCAGTCCATGGTATTATCGGAATTCCCTTTTCCGTCCGGTCTTAGAACACTCCATTTCGGAATTACAGAGTAAACTAGACTTGTATTTAGATGTTCTTTTTTATATTGCTTCGGTATGACAATAATCAGTTTCATACGGCAAATTGAATTTTTGATTAGCCCTTGGTTACGAAAATGTGTCAAAATTTGTTTGTAAACAAAAGTTTTTATCTGATTTTAATTAAATTTGATGTGATCATTTATATTAATGATATCATCGATAAGTTCGAATTTGAGATATTGCCCTTGACTTATAAAATATTTTAATGAGAATTGTTATTTCGAGAATTTGGTGTATTTTGGGCTATTGCTTATGATATGAAAGCATATTGAAGAATAAATGGCAGTATATATATGTCAATAAATTCAAATAACTGTTTGATTGACAACTGCCAGTGGACGTATGTTATCTTACCTGACACGCAATCCTTGTTTCAAAATATTTTGCCTGTAGAAAAGTATTTTAGTGGATATTATGTGTTGTATTATGAGATAAAATATCAAGTTAACCCTAAAATAAATTGCTATAAAAGTCCATTGCCATCTGTTTAGTTGAATGAATGATCATGCAAGATGAAATTCATTATGGTTCTGCAAAAACAGAGAATAGCGAATGATTGTTGAACATTAATGAGATTGGAATACATTTCCAGCTGAAATGACAACGGAACTACATTATAAAAATATTCACTCGTTGCTTTACACTATAATTGAGTTATTGCATTCGGAATTTCAATCAAAGCCAGGTAAGGATTGTAAAACATAAAAGAGTTATCGCCCTTCAACCTAATGTATTATAAATGATGGGAGTTGAATCACTTTCCACAATAATGCTTATATAGATGTCACAATCACCACGTTCGGAAGGATTGTTGTCGATTTTCTTCGCGCATAGTCCCCGAACAAACCAAAAATGCTGGGCCCAAATTAAATACAAATAGATTAAAAAAAACCCATTAAAATGAGCCAGTGTTAACGATGTTACGCTTATTCTTTTGTCGTATTACAATAATATAGAACAGCATTAAACTATTTCTCCCGATTACATGCATTTATATCATTACATTATACATTATGGCTAATAGTTTACAGACTTTCTGTATTTGTTAACGTACAATCAAACTAATCCGTTATATTTACAAACTTCCGTGATACAAGAAAAGTTGCTATTGCAGTCAGGGTATACGGCGAAGTTCGTAATATGTCGTTGTGAAGATATACGAAACTACCCAGTTCCACTTTGAATCCAATATATTTGTATGAAATAAAACATGAAGTAGGTCATGTCGATTCCGTAAGTACAATCAATAACATTTTCAAACTAATTCATAATTTAGCACTAATTGGAAAAAAGAAATCACCAGTTGTTTTTTCAAGTCTCCAGAGCGTTGATTTATTCAGACATTATTCAGATATTACACGGTATAAGGTCGTCGACAGTTTAAAAGTACGCTTTTGCTGAAAGCTATGAAATTTTATTTCGATTTCAAAAGATTGTTTTTTTTATGTTGTATTCCTCTTTACTTATTGAGAACAGTTTGGCACATGACATATCAACCCCTGTTCAGAAAAGGTTTTCCAATGTACTTTAGTTTTCATATATTATATTCATTATACATTATTTTTTAAGTATTTATATTGAAAGATTATGAGGGGATTTGGACCATTGCGATTCTATAATGAAAGGTCATTGGAATGATTACCTGTAACTCAGTAGTGCTTATGTATATTAATCAAACCTTTTAGTTCTTGTTTTATAATCTGATTTCATAGCCAAAATATGACTTGAAATTGACTTGGGAAAAGAGTTTCTTCTGTTGTTGATGAATGATAATGACATATCCGATAAATTCCATGTGATTTTTCAATGATAGCAAGAACAATTCACCTTGAAAATCTGAATTTGAAATTGAGCACAAGTCCAATAATTGACAAAGCTTTAATCTATAATTACTTTTGGGACGGTGACGTAGGGCTTTAGTTCGTTTTGGATTTAGACTACGAATGTGTCTTTCGATGTGTAGGGTTTGGCAAGAATATTCGTATTTTTTGAAAATTGATAGTCAGCAAGTATCTTAATCATGCCTGGAATGCTCTTTCGTTGGTCGAAATTTTTTTGCTCAATTTTATGAAAACTATACTATCTAAAAGTTTTCAATAAAAAATTCCTGCCGTTCATTTTTCAACACCGAATCTAATTTAAAGGCTTACGTTAGTTACTCTTGAAGTTCATTATGCTTTTTGAGGTGTAAGAAAACTACTATGCAGATTTAAGGAAAATAATCAGCTTACTGTGGAGAAATATGTCTCCTACGTATTCTATATGTTTCAACTAAAAATACCCGAGTCTTCATGTAGCCGAACACTTGATCTTGTTTAAGCTGCTTTCTTAATAAGTCAAATCTTTTTTAATTAACTCATTTTAAAACAACTTTTGTTTGATAAAGTAGATATATAAGTGTAATAAGCATATTTTAAAAATATTTTCATGTACAATATATGACGTTTAACAACATAATGAAAATTTTGAATTTGCCCAAAATTGATACCGTTTGTACATCTGACGATATTATGTTTTCTAAAAACTGTATATGTATCGGGAACACTGATAGCATCAGTTTGGATCAGTTTTCAATCAGTTCCTTCAATTCCACTGAAACTGAGTGATTGATGACGTCATTAAACGCGAAGAACCTTATGTGATAAAATATATTTTGCGTCATCAAACACTAGGTTTATATACAGACGTTTGATTGAAAATTGGAATGGTGTAAATTGATGCTATCAGTGCCCCCTATACAAATAAAAATTTAAGAAAATCTCTTTACAATCTATTTAAATGCAACCATGATACAAGGCATTTGAATGAAGCTGTAAGAGTTTATGTAGTCTTTCAACTAATGTACTATGTACATCCAAGCAGGAATTCCGTGACATGCAACATCCTTCGACAACATGACAGTTTATTTGAGAAAGAGACATTTTTAAATATTTTATGTGTAATTCTACTAAGCATCGATTTTATTTCGTAAACGAACCGACGCGACCTTTTTATTGATCTAATGTCATTGTTTGCTTCTCTAATAACCTAAATGATTTCCTATATGCTTGGTTGGCTAAATTATCGTCTATTGAGTTTTACAAAACAAGTAATAATAATGAAAAAAGGATGTGTTCTCGAAAACAGACTCTTATACAAATAATATTTGTACGTTATTATTGTATAAAATGAGTTCCATCAAATTACTAGATTGTTTGCACTGGTAGCTCAGCAAGTTCGTCTCTTGTCTGCTGACCAAGGGTACGAGATTCTATTCCTGGCATGGTTTGAGAGAGTTATCCTCCTTACCTATCATAAGGTAAATATGGAAACATCATGAAATTGAAAACTAAAATTGAGGCCGAGTTAGCTACATGCTGTTCCGGTTTATGATCCCCCAGCTCGATCCAAGCATAATAGGTCGAAATGATGGACCTTCCGGATAAAATTTAAAATTAACTGAGTCTCGATTTTTTTTTGCACATTCTGGCCCTTAAAATATTAACAGGATTAGATATAATTCTAATGCTATGAAAAATTAAAAAATATTGTATTGGGAAATGCTAAACTTTTTTTTTAAAGATTTTTCTTTACGTTGATTATTTGAATTAGTGGTTTAAGTAGAACTGTCCATTGACACATAATCCAGAGATATTCTAGTAAGATGACCCAACCCCTACAAACAAGGAGAAACAGACAAACGAAAAAGGAAACTCGCACCATCTTCAATTTATTGTCACTATTTTTAAATGAAATATGATCAAAACGGGGATAGGTAATAAACGATCAAGTTGATGATTTTTTTTATTCGTTTCAGTTTCAGTCGCACATGAGAACATTTTAATTTTTTTCTTAATTTGTGAAGCAATCCAATTGTTAGTTTTTGTCATCACACATTTTTTTTAAATAGTGCGACATGAAACAAGTACAATCGAGCACTAAAAAAATCCAGATAAATTAATTTCCAAAATATTAATAACATTTAAGGTTCATCGCAAAGAATGATTGACAATACTAAACAGTGCAAGATCTTAAAACAAAACGTGTTTTAATATATAACCAAAAAAATACCATTCACACCCGAAATTTCTTTGAAGTTCATTTTTATTGTTTAATCACCATCATAATGTTGAAGCCTTAGGCATTGTACTTTTTAATATTTTCATAGTCGTGACATAAAGAAGAATAAACAACTAGGTTGGAAACTAAAAGTTATTCATATCATTTGTCATCTATTTATGAAGGGATATATATATATATATGCTTGGTGTATATTATAATAGAACTTGTGCACAACATATAACTGCTAACCACGTCGACTCAACCTGTTGTCATTGAAGCACAACTTAGAAGCGACCAGATCATTTATTTCCCAAGCACTCGGAAGCAATTTTTGAATTATCTTTTTATGTAACATTAGAATTCATGCCAAGGTCGGCGATGTATATATATTTTTTACCTTAATGGTAATGATCAGCCAGATTGCATTTTTAATTTTTATATCAAAATTACGAATATTATGGTCAAAAATATACGTTGTACTTCGTCTCATTCTTTTTTAAATAATGAAAATTCGCCAGTAAGGCCCACGTGGTTGTGCGTTAAAATTGGTTAGAAAGTAGTGACTGGTGTAATTTTCGTAAATATTGCAGACGAATGGGACATCGTTTTTCTACTGATAGCTGAAATGTGCACGCTGATGATGAAAAATAACCGTTTAATCTGCCCTGATATTTGACTAGCGCGTTTTGGACATCGTTTAACCATTACTTCATTTTCTGGGATTATCACATGTACTTTATTTCGATCAACCATTACTTCATTTTCTGGGATTATCACATGTACTTTATTTCGATCAACCATTACTTCATTTTCTGGGATTATCACATGTACTTTATTTCGATCGATTTTTTTTTCAATGGGATCCAATTAACCAAGGATGTAGGGCAATACAAAAAAGAAGTAAATCGCTTCTAAAACATTCTCACTTAAAGATCGCAAACTATTTCATAGACGGATCGTTTTTACCCTTAAAGGCCTAACGAACCGTAAAGTTCACAAATTTAATGACAGTAAAAGTCAATCTAGATATAACTTCAATTCAACAATTTATCAAAACAGGCTATTGGATAAAGTGTCTCCCACGTCAACATTTTCAACATCAAAGAACAAATCGAATTTGTTCATGTATGAAGTGCTAATGGCATTTTAAAGTTTTTTGTTATTATTCATTATTAATATATGTATATATGTATGTTATAGGTTGTGCGATGAGGCATTTCCTCTCCATTAAGATTCTTATCACAATTTTCTAATTTTATGCTGGATCCGGTTTAAATACATGTACTCCGATGGTAAAAACTAACTGATTTGAGCATTGTGTTCCCTGTTATGTGTACGTAGAATTGTATTACTGAAATTGTTCTTTGGCATCAATTGTATTTCAGTTTGTAAAAATCGGCTGCAAAACAGCACCAAATCTTTATAAAAGTCCATAGCCATTTAGAAACGCCTTGGAGTAATGTCGATCATTACTCCAAAGAAACACTTGGTTCACTCTTTGCAGTCAATTACATAATTGGTTAGTCTGACTCTGAAGGAAAAAAATACTACCCTAGAAATATCGACAGGATTCCTTGCCATACCATGGTTATGCTCATAATTCATTCATATATCAGGATGAAACGATACCAACTGAACATGACACAATTGTGGAAACGTTTTACGTTCCATTGGTTTCCTAATTTAATACAATATTATCTATAAAGAAGTTGTACCTTGAATATTTCGTTAAATATAATTGAAACGTGATAGTTTAAAATTTAACAAAAATAAAAATCGGCACCAGAACTACTACAGAAAATTTTTCACATTTTTTTTTTAAACGGGATAGTCTAGATTCATAACTGCTGAATATTGGTGAATACCTTTTATTTTCAAATCATTTTCGACATATTCGATAACTGAAAAAGCTTTTATTTGTTTTAACGTTATAACACCTGAAAATGTTATACGTATTCATGAGTAAAACATTGACCATTATACATAATAATTGATAGTAGCATAGATAAGTACCACACAAATAATTATCCTCTGTCGACACCACATTCTAAGTTATCATTTGATAATAACAATAACTGGACAATGTTTTTATTTTCAGACCCAGTGTCTTTTTCTGCATTTTATTGATTGTTCTCTTTATAATAAATATTATATATTTACTTGATAACGTTACCTGTATGTGTTTCGAAACGTGGTATGTAATAAACCTAGAATAAGTATATCCATATAACTTGTGTTCTTAATGTTTACCTTCCTTCCTTCCTTTATATGTCTTACAGAGATAATATTATATATTGTTTTTTTTTCTTTTCCAATGATAGGAATTTACTGAAGATTAAAATATCAAATCTTTCTATTTGAAAATTAATGTTATGTTGATCAATTTCTAAAAATAATTGTTGTGAACTAACGAAAGATAGATCGAAAATCCCAACAAAAATAAACGTGAAGTACACAATTTAATAAAATAACTGAAAATGAAAAAAAAAATGGCGAAAATTGTTGGAAAATGTGAAATAGTTTGTCTGATGCAGAATATTATAAAACCTATGTGTACTGATTCCTCAGTATGTAAATGTGCCCGAGAATTGAACTAACATATATTCAAATGATTAGCAAATAATATGGCCAAATGTATTTTTTTTTTTTTGTATTCAATTTCAGGAACCGGTGGTTATATTTTGAAAATTATAGTAGAAATAAGCCAAAGTTATTCTGGGCGGACTGGCAACAGTTTGTTCAGTTCACGTGACGATAATACAATTGGGATAAAGTCTTCTAAATAGTAAGTGGAATAAGTTGTTTCAAGGTTGCATTTTGACAGTCTTGGACATATACAATGGTCATCAAGGAACATTCTCCATGAAAGCTAAGATTTCATGCGAAAATAACATATTAAAGCAGGTTCATATAGACTTAATCAAGATTTATTTTTATGCCTACGTGCAGACAGATACAAATCAGTTTTATCAGATGCGAATATTGGGATGATGCAATGCAATAATTAAAAACAAAATGCAAATTCGATCTAGGAAAGATTGTGAGTGTTTAATGATTAAAAACAAAACGTAAGAACTATCTGACCTATGGAAAATTGTAGCCACTTGAAAAATCCACAATAACAAGGTTTTTCAGAAAAATTAATCAATTGTAACCACAGGAGATATATTGTGTCAAACGTCAACTTTGCTACAAGATGTTGAAGGATTATTGTGACAATAGTCTTGTCATTACCGACATGCTTTCATGTCAAATAAGGTCAACCTTCCATTGTAGTCGGATCGACAAATTATAGTTGAGGTGCAGTGTCGTGCTAGGCAGTAACAATAAGATACCTTTCGTTAATTTGAGATGAACTTTTAAGCTCTTAATAATAGTATTTAAGATGAGCAGGTAAAAGAATCAATTTGATAAATACAGCTTATTTCTGGAACTTGGTAATTGGAATTACAAACTACCATTACAATTGAATTAAAATCTTCATTTAGAACTAATACTCCGTCTGTTGATAGACATCAATCAATCGAATACTAAATGAAATATCTTAGTGATAAGTTCATCACTTTATTATTCATCGTAGTGATTTTTGAAAATTAAAAAAATAAGAAACTAATTAATATTATTTTACCATTCAGAAAAATTGTTTTAGTATTTAATTTTTTCTCGCACGTCATCTATCCCAACTTATCCATTTCCGTTCGTAGTTCTTTTATTGTTTGATCTCAAACAATATTTATTTTTAATAAAATTGGGAAAATTTTGGGTTAACTATCACTTTGAAAATAAAATCAGGCTCATTTCATGATATTATTCCAAATAAATCTACTTTCGTTCATTGATTTCCTTCCTTTTTGTTCTGTTTTACATAATTAACAATATTTATATTGCTATGTTTATATGGACACTTCTAAAGTAGAAATGCCTATAGATGTGTCAAAACTCTACTTTGCTCGGGAAACTAATTCTGTTTCTTAAAAACGAAAACGCTTTAAGATTGGTCTGCTTTATCATGAATTTTCTCAAGGTTTACAAAATTTAAGACGACTTAAAAGTATGAATTTTGATATCTAAACCTTATCATTTTTTTTAAAGAAAATGTGTACGTGTCCAAAAGTTGAATTTTTGTCTTGTTGGATATATGTTGAAAGCAGAAAAACATTCACATGCCCTGATTTCTATGCCCAGGTGTTTTCAAAATTGTATGAAACTGTTGATAAATTTCTCTTTATTTTTTAGGGGGTAAATATTCAAACATAGAATACTGCATATTTTACTACAATTTTTCTGTACTTATCGCCATACCATCAAACATACACGACTTGTTTTGTTGGATTGGCTGGTTGTAACATTAGGCGTGTCTTGTAATCATTATTGATCGACGACTTCTACATATTACATCGATTAAACCACAATGGAATTTTATCTTCATTTGAAATTTATTAAATGTTGATTTTCAATTTGAAGTTTGTTAGTTCCATTGAATAAAATATTAACGTATCCATGTGTTTCAGGATTTATCAAGAGTTTAATGACAAAACGACAATAATGTTATCCTCATACAAAACAATACTTTTATACTTGTTTGTCTAGTTATCTTTGACCGTACAAAAACAATACTTTTTTAACGTTTTTATCTGGCTATCCGCATACAAAACAATACATTTATACCTTTTGTCTAGTTATCTTTGACCATATAGAACAATACTTTTTAAACATTTTTATCTGGCTATCCGCATACAAAACAATACATTTATACCTTTTGTGCAGTTATCTTTGACCATATAGAACAATACTTTTTAAACGTTTTTATCTGGCTATCCGCATACAAAACAATACATTTATACTTTTTGTGCAGTTATCTTTGACCATATAGAACAATACTTTTTAAACGTTTTTATCTGGCTATCCGCATACAAAACAATAATTTATTATTTTTTGTCGAGTTATCCTTGACCATACAAAACAATACTTTTTTAACGTTTTTATCTGGCTATCCGCATACAAAACAATAATTTATTCTTTTTTGTCGAGTTATCCTTGACCATACAAAACAATACTTTTTTAACGTTTTTATCTGGCTATCCGCATACAAAACAATACATTTATACTTTTTGTCTAGTTATCTTTTACCATATAGAACAATACTTTTTAAACGTTTTTATCTGGCTATCCGCATACAAAACAATAATTTATTATTTTTTGTCGAGTTATCCTTGACCATACAAAACAATACTTTTTTAACGTTTTTATCTGGCTATCCGCATACAAAACAATACATTTATACTTTTTGTAAGGTTATCTTTTACCATATAGAACAATACTTTTTAAACGTTTTTATCTGGCTATCCGCATACAAAACAATAATTTATTATTTTTTGTTGAGTTATCCTTGACCATACAAAATAATGCTTTTTATACTTTGTTGTCTAGTTATCCACAAACAAAACAATACCTCTTTCGTCCAGTTGTCGTTGACCATTGAAGTTGTATTGCATCAAGAATAATTGTGGGTGGATGTTGTGAAAAAAATTATTATTACATTAAAAATGTGTATCTTCCATACGATTCCTAAATAAAAACCGATCAATCGTATTTGATGTTTGGAGTACTGTGTTCATGTCTGTCCTGACAATTTGGTTGTTTTCCTGCGGATATAAACATATTTATTCCATAATTCGATTTAAAAAAATAACAACCAGTAAATGAAAATGAAATAAAAATGAAATAAAGCGATGATAACACAAACAAATATAACAGCAAAATTAATAACAAAACAATTGCTTAACTTCCTATTATATATTCACAATACAAATATATAGAAATTGTTTACAAAATCTATAGATAACTGATATGAAATACGAAATGGTTGCAGATTGCTGTGATAAAATGAATACTTTCCAAAAAGCTTGAAATATTTTAGATTTAGTGATTGAGAGCACTGAGACTAAATTTTAAACTGGAAGTGCAATTGGATTGAGGGTGGATACCTAATTAATATTATTTCAAGTTATTTTATAAAAATACACTCTACAGACCGCCATTAAGATTGCCCAACTAATTTATGAAGAATTAGAACCTACTTTGAGATGTATCTTAATAATTCCAATTCCGATTCTTCAGTAATGTAGTCGGTATCTTTGCTTACAAAAAGATCAAAGGAAGAAATTGAAGTA
Source organism: Lottia gigantea (assembly GCF_000327385.1). Lineage (NCBI taxonomy): Eukaryota > Metazoa > Mollusca > Gastropoda > Lottiidae > Lottia > Lottia gigantea. The sequence goes on along the minus strand of NW_008707617.1, from coordinate 1,761,624 downwards.
GCTCCATGTATTTCAACAAGATAATTTGCCAGGCAAGGAAATATACAGCTTCGATTTTGAATTAAAAATTTTGATAGTTCAGTAACAATTACCAGAATGAAATGTTCAACCTTCTGCCATACACTTCTTTTGAACTCTTTGGGGTGATACTGAATAATAATTACTAAGTTTTGTCAAAATACGATAAGAATCATGCCTGTTAGTGTTTACGAGCTAAAATTTTAAAGCGTTTTCAAGAATGAGGTCAATAACTCGTATAAGATATTTTTTGATATCTATGGGTGATAATAAACCAGGATCCTCAAAATCCGTCAAGAATTGTGCCTTCTGGAGTGTTACTAAACAATTGTGAACGACCGACGGACGGACATGGGTGACGCCAAAATACGTCCACCATTTCATGTGGAAGCTCTTTTTCTGATCTGGTATTTGGTCTATTACCTTTCCAATTTTATTTATTTATTGGTTAGTAAGTAGCAATACATCTAAAATAGCTGTAAGCATAAAGAAGACATAAATATGTATAAGGGTATCTAAAGTAAAGTAAAGGGAAAGATCAAAGTAATAAACGCCCTAGTGGCTTCTTAATTGAGTATATTGTCAGCTTGATGCCCATACATAGATAACCACGACTTTTGTTTTTTTATTCAAAATACATCGAATTATCTTCATCGGCCATCTTTTAACGCTCTAAAAGAAATTTTTTTGTTATCATCTTTGCGTTTATTACTATTTGACAAATTTCTCTACACTAGAGGCAGTACTTCAACATGTTGATTGTAAATATTATCAGAAAAGTACAGAAAAGTACATTGTCGGTCGGTCTATTTTCCCTCTAGGTCGACCTTGTATTCTTACCTAGAGAAGCGGATCTCCTTCATAAGTTCTTAGATACATTTGTAATGTTGCACCCTTTACATATAGGCATTCCATTGGTACATTATCTGCTGTGCTGTCCGAAATATCATAATCAGAGAAGAGACACATTACTTTCACTACAACTGCAACATCCGCATGATAAAAACTTAATGCATGGTCACGATGACCCCTGTGATGACGAAAACGCACACACATTCCACACGGTACATGTTTGATATCTAACCATAAGTTATTTGCTCCTTGAAGCCATATGTTTCTTTTACCTTATCCTATCCTTGCAAATTTACCATAGTTGTATATAATCTTGTATATTTACCCTAATTGTGGATCTTGCATACCTACTTTTGCGCTCAGACTATTTCCCTTCAGGTGGACCTTGTTTTTAACCTAGAGTGTGTTCTTTTCTTCATACCCCAAGATCTTGTATACTTACGCTAGTAATGGGTATTGTATATTTACCTTAGTTACAGCATGTATATGTTCCTCGTGATGGATCTTCAGTACTTAACCAAGAAATGGATCTTTTGGATGGATACTACTAGCGGCCGATCTTGTATATATTTCCTGGAGGTGGATTTGATAATTTAACTTATTGTGGAATCTTTTATATTGACCTGGTTGTGGATCAAGTGTACTTGCCCTGGCGATGGGTTTTGCTTGTTTACCGTTGTTGTGGATCTCGTATATTATCCACTTGTGGAACATGTATTTACCATGATGCTTGTATATTTACTCTTGCAGTTGATCTTGTATATTAACTCTCGTACTTGTATATTTACTCATGTAGTGGATCTTGTATATTTACTCTCGTACTTGTATATTTACACTTGTAGTGGATCTTGTATATTTACTCTCGTACTTGTATATTTACACTTGTAGTGAATATACTCCATTAGTGGAGTGGATCTTTGAATATTTACCTTTAATATTTACCCTTGTAGTGGATTTTATTTGATCCACACATCAAGACTTAATTTTGACCCTCACCTTACTACGCTATTTTGATTGTTACTGTTTTCGATCCTGTGCAATACCCCTGCGAATACCACCATGAACAACGTCATTTTATCAGTCTTAAAGTTCGCCTTTAATGTAACCCAATACTGTTTTAGCACATTGTTAAAAAAAACCCAGAGCATTCTTGGAACATAGTCCAGATTATGACAAAAGGATTCTTGCCCAGTAAGGTAACTTTAAGATCCCTATTGACTTTTATTGATAAGTATACCACTCAACTCATTTTGAATGCTTTATATATTAATTATGGTCGTTCATGTATATCTATTTGGTTGTCTGTCGATCGATTTCTGTTAAGTATGATAAAAACTACATTTCTCATCCTATTTTGATTAAAATCCATATATATGAGATATTAAGTTCTGATTTAACGATTTTTAGATGACCGATTATTGCACCCCCCCCCCCCTTTTTTTTTAAACAAACCGCTTCAAAAACAACTTTTTAGCCCAGTAGAGACCACAGTTTGCTGCCTATGCTGTTTAAACTTCACGTGATATTGAACACAAAGATATTTCAAGGTACAGTTTTGAGATTGACCTAAACAGTTCAGCCTTTAGGCATCCGGGTAGATTAATACTTGGTTTTCTTTTATGGATAACTTTGAAATAAACAGTGTCTGATGAAAGTCGTTCATTGATTGTCCTTGATTGAGTCAGAATAAATTAACCCCTTGATACAAAACTGTCCCTTTCAGATGGTTTGAAAGTTATGCACTGGTATATTGGAGGAGGCTCAGAGGAGTTGCAACACAGAAGCTAGACAGATCATTACATATTGATGGGATCTTGAAACAGGTTCAAACTCTTGTAGTATTTATAATTAAAATCCGACGTTCAGTACGTTTATCACGATTTTCATGCATTTTTGTTTTGTTCAAGTTTCTGATGTCTTTTCATAAATGAAGGTTGGAAAACCGATGTTTGCCATGTTGTATGCTGTATTGGCAAGAGATCGGGATTTACAATGTACAAACTTAAACTTTGGTTAGAGGTTCAATGTGGCTTATAAACATGTTCTTGAGATCATCTATATACACATGGACATCTAAATGATTGAATGAGGTTGTGACTTTTCTATCTAAGACAGACCTAGAATTTAATAGTAAGTTTCTTGAAGTTGACGTTGGTCATATTATTTCCACAAGAACCACTTATTCCATCGAAATATTAGATCTTTCCATATTTCCCAGAATATTCAGAGACCCGATCGGGTGCGGCAAATGGACAATTTCATTCCATTCAGTTTGTGAAGCTTGTGGGAAATATATTGGTTTTGGCAGTTTTCAAGTTGTACGCTTGGGCGCATAAAAAACACCATAAACGTCTAATAACTTTAACTATTGTTAAAAAGTGGAGATGGTGGGTGCTAAACGATGGCATTCATCTACACAAAATCAAGTTATTACGAACTTCGTCTTACACCTTGAGGGCAAAAACCACCTTTCTTGTGTCATCGAATGCAACAATTGATTGGGTTGTACCTTAGGAAGACTGTTAACAACTTTCTCTCGAGACCTCTGGTTGGCTGATTTCGCTGGCGTACAATCCAATTAAATCGCTGCATTAACAAACCTTTTTGATATCAGAAAGGTGGTCACGCTAGTCATTGTATAAGACGAAGTTCGTATTATCTTGACATTGTTTTATTGATATAGCGTCTCTGATATAATGTGCAAGATACGTTTAAGTTGAATCAAATTTGTAGAGTTATACCGCTAAACGCCAATTTCTAGCCCTATTACATGAGATTCCAAATTTAACCATGAATAGTCGATGATTTAGTATTCTAAGTCGCGAAGATTTGATTTAGATTTTATCAATTTTCAACATACTTTTTTGCTTGCAAATGAATAAATCATTGCATATACTTTTGAAAGAAAAAGATCGTCGATTGAAAGAATTTTAAGAGGGATTGTAAACCGTGGTCGATCCGAATATACTAGTCAATATATAGTAGCTTTAATAAACTATATATGGTATTTAAATTTAGCTCACACGTCATCTGAATGGCATTCAACATCAAAAAGATCAGAATGATAACTACAAACGTTCATTTGATGATGATAATTCAACAATGTATTTTATAAGCGACGAGAAGTACGATCGATATTTGTGAATATATTCCAACTATTATTGACAGATATAGTAGACCAAAATACGTAATAGTGTATTAATATTTAATATGCTTGGGGAGTTAATTTTATTCATTTACTTTTATCATTAATTAATATTACAAAGTCACATTTCTCACTTTAACAAACATCCTTTTTCTAATATTTGTTTTCCATCCGAGTTATTTTGAAAATTTTATAATGCCAAGTCTGGACAAAATGAGTTCTAATGAGTCCTTCCGGGGTTGATCGACCGTCTCGCCTGCTATGTTACTGTATGATATATCACTGAGATTCTGTACGAACGAATTTGAAATTATCCTAACTTGCCAATTTATTTCAGTAATTAAATTAACAAATTATGATCTAAAATGACTACTCGGGTTACTAGAAATAGTCGCTAAATATGTACATGAGGCCCCAATGCCACCTCACGTTATCAGTCACCGATACGGATTTAGCGTCACACGAACAGAGTTCGTCGTATAGAAGTTTCCACATGAACATGCATACACACGACGTCCATTTAAGAGTAACACGCCCGTATCTATAATGGATCTGTTCAAAAAAGCCTTTAGAATGTTTAAATGATCTGGTATAGGGAGAGTAGTGAACAAAGAAATAATTCAATATCTTTTACCATTGGCGCTATCATTGTATCATAATCTAGCTCTGAGAATCTGTTCAGAGACTAAACTATTGTCGTTCCATAGCAGATTAGAGTAGGTATAAGCTACATCATTATCAATTAATAGAATATAGGGATTTATTTAAGCCAATGTCCCATAATGACTCTTTCGTAGCTAATATCCGTAAAAATCATTTATCGATAATCCTCTTATTTAATTTCAGAAGTCCTATGTAATGCTATATGCCGACTTTTTGCTTTATTGTTAACATACCATGCATACCAAAAATTATAACTTTATGATTTCCATATTCATGAATTTTAACGATTAAGGGTAATTGCCCCTTTTTTCTTTAAACAAAACAACTTGTTAGCCCAGTATAGACCAGAATTTGCTTCCTAGGTTGTTTAAACTTCACGTGTTTACATACCATGCATACCAGAAATAATAACTTTATGATTTCCATATTCAATTTTTTTTCAAATCCAATGTATAATATCTACGTATATTTGCTTTTAAGGCACCCAAGGTTATATCTTGAAATGCATTTCATTTTGCTATCGATAAGGAATATTAACTTGACATATCATAAAGATTATACATATAATGGTGTACTTAAAAGGTGAATAAAACACACCACCATTGTGTTTTCAATGAGCAATTAGTCCTATTGATAAAAAGTGGGGCTTAATTATGAAATTTGCAAACAGTTATACTAAGATTTGAGTTAAAAATGTAATTTGATACGAAAAGTATTCTTTTGAAGAGCACTGACCCGAAATTAAAGGTACTCTATAATTGTTTAAGTCTGTAATGTGTTAAAATTGTAATTTAAAAACAAGTTACATAAATACTAGTTACATTGTAACGCTTGATGAAGATGTTCCAACAAGAGAATAAGTATTGCTTGGATAAATCGAGCACAAAGGTTTCCTCACACCTTTTAATGCAAATTGCGCAAAAATATGTTATTTTGACTTCAAGCTAAATTTGAAGTTTTTTAGTGTCTTGATAATCCAGGCTACCTAATTTGAATGGTTGTGAATGGGAAAATAAACTTGAATAATGAGACTCTTTTAACGTCTATTTGCTCTGATTAAGAAAGCTTAGATTAGGACATTGTTTTACATTGATGTAATTGCTTTATATTTTGACATTTTATATATATATCTGACATTTAAATTGTCGTATATTTCAATATCACCAACTTCTAAAGACAAGTAAAGCATTAGCTTCCGGTTCGCCATTGCGCACTAGATGTCGACTGCAATTTGTGTCTATTTAACATTTTATAATTTAGATAAGGATTTGAATATTGACTGTGTTTTATTTCAGTTATGATGCAGATATCCATTCTTTTTTAGTCTATGCAATTTAGCAAGAGTAATAATTATTGAATTATTGATGCAGATTTATATGATATTTTGTAGTTCAAGATATGTCATGATATTACGGCAAATTGTTGATTAAAATTAGATTGGTTTGAAGATAGCAAAGCTTTTCTTTCATACAAGCAGATGTGTAAAGTTTCTCGTTTGCAGGTGTGCAAAATACAAATAGAAATGAATTTCCCCGATTTGCATGCTGTGATTTATATTCCTGGATTCTTCACAATCGTGATCGTCTGATCATAGAAGCGAAAAGGTGGAGCAACTCAATCGCAGTTAAGAATCAATCGATTGGAGCTATGGTTAAAATTAAAATTTTTAAACTTGGCCAAAATGTGTCTGTACTCATCAGTGCTTAACTGGTGTCAAAACTATACAAAAGAATCCCTCTATAATCTAATAAATCCATAATACTGAGTAATAATTCATTAAAATAAGTAAGTTTGAAACAAGCTTAGAAGCTTGTTTTAATAATTTTGTAGTTTGATTAATATATCGTCTTATATAGAGATTCTATTCTTTTTCATGGCACCTGGTAAGTTCAACTGATGAATATACACTTGTTGACCAAGTCTGAGATTACATGTTTATCCATTCTCAGAGGAAATATGCTTTTAAAGTGATACTACGTCTTAGAATGAAAATAAACTTTAAGTTCTCAAGAATTGTCAATATGAGTATATATTCATCAGTGAACTTACCTGGTGTCATAAAATTACAATAGGATCCCTGAAAATCTTGAAAATTGGGAATTTCATAAAACTATGTAATTATTGCAAAACGCTTAATGTTGATATTGAGCGTTTTTTAATAGTTAGTTGCATATTTATGGATAATTACTAAGTTTTTGGGATTGATTGGATTATATAAGGATCCTGTTATGTTATTTATGACACCAGGTATATCTACTGATGAAAATATGCTCTTATTGGCCAAGATTAAAATTATTAAATTTTATTTTCAATCTGAGACGTAGTATTCCTTTAGAGAAATTGCTAATCCGGTTTATTTATCTGATGGAAATTCCAATGTTCGTCACTACATTCATGTTACATTGTATCAATAGTTTGCATATAATTGTGACCCATCTAGTCAATAATGGAGACCATCAGTTTATTAATGCTGTGAAGGGGGTTGTGCTGATTATATTGGATATGTTCGTGTCATAATTCGGAGGGGTAATTGTGGTGACCATCACTGGATTCAAATGGGGGTAAGGATTGTTATTATTAAGAACAAAACCCTCCTTGGCAAGAAAGGCAACATCTCTCGACTTTATATTAATGTTCTTCCCTTGTCAGAAAACTAAAAGCTTGATTCATATTTTTTTGAGATATCCAAGAATGAACTGAATTCCAAAGATGATGCTATCAATGTACCCCATATAAGTACCCCCACCCTTTGTTGTAAATCTATACACGTAAGTCATATACATGTATCGTAGCATCACTTTAATATGGATAACAATTATATATTTTTAGAAATAACTTTATTATACTCAAATTATAGAAAACTACACAATTTGGAGTAAAATGAAAAATAAACAACCATTACTTACTTGAAAATGTTTACTTACTTCATCTCGGGTTGTAATTGGGTCACTCAAACTTACCTTAAGGTGATAGTAAGGATAAGGCGTTTAAAGTTTAAATCTGATTCAACAATACTAAATATATTTGGCTTAACTAAAATTTTACTATTTTCATAAATAGAACATTGTCATTTCACAGCAAAGCATTGACGGTAACTACTAAATAAGATTCATTGTAAATATATTTATATATACAAGAGCAATCCTTATTTAGTGCAGTTCAATTACAGAATACATATCATATGTGTTATACGTCTATCTGCCTCGACAGTTGAAAATCTGTCTCTGTTCAGACATTAAATTGCCGCTTTGTACATTGCATGAATTTTAATAACCAAAAAGGTGAAAAGCAGAAAATTGTCACATTGTAATTCCATTTCCTATAATAGTGTTACGTAATCACCAACGTTAGTTATGTAAACGTACTCTAAAAATAGAACTGAGAATTACACAACCAGTATCAAAAATCTAAATCTACTAAACGATTTCTTCCCAATCAACGGAAATCAAATTTATATAAACATTAATGTATATTCAAAATAATACTATTTATATAATAAATATTTCTGTAAATCCCATTTACAAAAATTTATTTCATTGCAAATTAAAAAGATAAACCAAGGTATTTTTATGTTAAGATATGGTTTTGAATTCATATACTTTATATGAATTTATTTTTATACCAACGTCGTCAAACGTCAAAAATATACTATTAAGCTGTGGAGATCAAAGGAGACATCCCGAAATTTATGTCTGATATATAAAATATATCATACAGCCCCCTTGACTCTTGTTTTAACAATACACTAAATCGGATTGATAATAGAACAAAATTTTGAATAATTATATTTGAAGTTTTCGTTAATATTCAAGAGACATTATTAATAAAATATTAATACAACCTAATTATTCAGTACTGTGCAAAGCCATTCACCCCTTAATTTTGAAAAATAGGAACTTAATTTTTAATGTTTTAGAAAATATCATTCAAAATTTATCAAATGAGCATCATTGATATCTTAACCATCAATACTATTAAATTACCATTCGAATGGGATGAATGTCATAATGGGTTTTTTTCTAAAACTAACTGCTGGGTTGACTATACATTCATCAGAAATTATAGGAAAATTAACAATAATTAATATGAAAATGGTGACTCATAAATTTATTACAAATAATTCATCATTTTGCCTCGATAAACATCAATAATAAATTATGACTATTTTCGATTGGTTAACGTCAAAAGTAATTCAACATAAACGATGATCCTGTCAATTTGGAAAAAGGATACAACACAGTGATGGACTGTTTCACCTTTATACCAGTAAAACATGGGTATTATTCTCGACAAATTTGTAAAAACGTTCTTATTCGATAACAACCAAAAACAGTATTTCATCATGAAATATATAAAAAAATTCTTTTATTCAAAATTCAAGTCTAATTCACAAGAGTATTTTGAAGAATGTATTGAATTAAAAAAAAATATATTCAAAGATCACTGGAAGAATTCGTGTTCTCCCAAACTACAACTTTAGTTTATTTGAGTTTTCAGGGATATATTGTAAAATAAATGAATGTGATCTCTAACCATTTAAAATGACTTCACATAATTATTATGCAGTCTAAATTTTTTAATTTACATAATTTCAGTTAAGTTTAATAGTATGTGAAAATAGTTCATCCGAAAACCAACAGTTCTGTTGAGGGTCAAGGTTATATTTCAGTCCAAAACTAATTTGGTTCATATGATTTGTCAATAAATTTTATTTCAAAGTAGGAAGAAAATCCCAAAGTCTCTTGATCGATTGTTCATGATCAATACAATATAAATATATGACACATACATGTTTCATTCTCAACCTATTTATCAAAGCAATTCATTATAATATGTTAACATTGAAATTTTTGACCTTAGATTTTGATCCATAATGAATCATTATGATATACCCTCTGACTTAATATAATGAGAGGTCTTTACGTACAACGGTTTCATGAATTTAAAATCAAAGCAAATGAAATGTTCAGCAAATTAGTCAGACATATTGATTTCATATCGAATTCTTCCAAACATCATTAATATTTAACTTATTTTGTATGAGACATTCTTTAACCCATAAACAGGTTACAAAGAAAATGTTAAAACCAAGCCCATGGCATTGTTTAGTCTGTTCAAAAATTGACATCTACTCCGACGTTTCAAACAGTGAAAAATTATGTCAACGATTCTTATTGAAGGTTATGCAATATAAATTTTCTGTCTGTTCAATCGTAATTGTGAAAATATTGAAACGTAGAGAATATTATTAGAGAATATTATAAAATTCGTCCCTATTTCGTAAATAAGAATATACTTTACCAATTTGAGATGAACTGTTTCCATTATACTATTATCATATATACACCTTACCCTTTAAAATGTCCTGGACATTAGTATGAATTACCACTCACTTGAATACGAGACTTATACTTCAATTTGCATATCACACCAGTAGTAGAGTATAGTCACCATTTTTGCCTTTGGTAACCTAGCTTTATAATGTTTCTATTTCAATCATACAGCTAGATAACCAAAGACAAAAACAGAGCTTTCACTTCACCCCTTTCATCATACAGCCGGTACATCATGGTGAATGACGGATGACGAGGTTGGCGAGTACAGCGCCGGTATTGTACAGCAGGGCGACTGACACTAGCTGATTACAACTATTCAGTTTTTCTCTTCTACTATTCTTCGTCTGGTTAAAAATGCATGAGTAAGGTGGTTGTCTCTGATTAGTTCCATCGTATGCCTATTCCAGAAAACGTGAGACAATCAAGACCATGAGTGCTACGTCCAATTAACTTGCAAACAGTAGAATCCGACGTGCATCATGTCACCTGTCGTACCCGGCCAATTAGCCAATCGAATGACCGCACTTTCCTTGCTTTGAAGTTCCCTACCGGCAGGTATCTACCGATCGATGGTTCTAACGTTGCCTTGACGACCGTAGTCATTCCTCTGGAGAACGAATAATAATATTCCTATGTTTCTGAGATAAAGTCCAACCTGTAATCCATTATTCATATCCAATCAATGTATAGATACCACGTGTCATCATCCGCTTTATGTGGAAATGTCTGTAATATAAAAAAACATACTCTTTTAAAATATTTGTCAGTGATAATGTTTTAACGAAAATCTGGACGGGAAACTAGGCATGGTTAATAGATCAGTAAGTTTGCAGACACATCACACATATGTATGAATATATAAAAATCACATCCGATATACAGCACAAAATAACTCAAACGAGATCTTAACTCCCTATTTCACTGTGTTTCTCAATCCAGAGAGCTTTGTCTTCAACAGCGATTCAGAATTCTAGACTAGAGATGTGTAAGTCCAATATCGTTTGAATACAGATATTCATGTCTTCGTCAGTCGATAACCTGCTATCGACTGAAGTACGCTATGACCCAAATATTAAATATACGATACGCTAGGATGAACAGGCGTCTTACTAAAGTATTTCAGTTCAGTTTTACAAAAAATACCCTTTAGACTCCAAAATATCCATATGAATGATCCTACAATCTTTCAAGATCAGTAAACAGCTAAATAGCCAAGAAGTTTGTACGAAAGCCGGCAATATATCTCCAAGTAAATGATGGGTTTATACTGAAACACGATAGGCAAGTAAAATATCAGACTTAAAGCGAAATATGATATATAATTAAAACCAGAAATTAGTCAATATACTTTTAAAGAAGAAGTTGATAGGCACCCTAGGTCTAAATTGAAACCTTACTCATATCTTAATAGAGTATAATATTTAATATAGGCCTATATCGTGGGCACATTCGTATTATTGATCGCAACCGAACTAATTACTTATGCATGCGTGGAACTTTTCTAGGCGTGGTTTATATATGAATATGAAAATTATAAGCCGTGTATTTTATGTATTCAAGTATTTTTGTTTACACATTTGATTTTATACAAATATATTTTTGCATATTTTTTTGATATGTGTTGGGTCTACTGAACAATGTACAATAAATTAGTTTTGAATTTTATTTCATTTCCGCATGGAAGATTTGAGGGACCGGTTTATGTAATGGTTGTAAATTTTCAATTTTCCTTAAAGTGATTTTTTTTCCCATCGTTATAAAGAGTTATCGCCAACGAAAAAGCTAACGGAAAGCACAATGGTCTTTTCAAAGTAACTCATCCGCTATGAACTCAACGATAAAAATTACTGCTCGTCTTTGAAAAGCTTTATAAGCCACACCTAACTCAGGGTTTTGAAGGGAATGTCATATGAATATAGAAAATTTGCTGAACCACATCTGTTTATAATATCTTTATAAATTGATATACCAGATATTTCTTTAAACCAGAGTCTTACTCATGAAAATTTTGATCAAGTTTTTACCAAAAAGGATTTCGGGTTTAGTTGTCAAAAAATCAGACAGTTTTCTTATCCTGAAGACAAAAGCTTAATATGTGTGTACACAACACTTTCCTCTCTACTTGACTTTTATTGTAAAGAATAAAAGAAATAACAATTTCAAAGGAAAAGGCCAGAGGCTAGTAATAGTATCCGTGTATTAGCTTTGAAATATTTATTTTCTTTATCAGCTAAATAATATTTAACACTGTCTTTGACATTTGAGAACCATAGAATAAATATTATCCTGATAAGTTTTCATAATATTTTCTTTTAAATCTTCAAATCCTCAATAGTTTAAATGGCTATCATGCGATTGAATGGTTTTAAATTTTTAAAATATATTTTATGCAAGTCCTTACCGGAAAAGGGAATGGATGGAAACGGAGCACAGTCGTTTGAGGAAATCGTGGTTTATTAAGCTTGCGGAAACTAGATGTAGTATAATATGTAGTGAAAACAAAATGTAAAGCAGTTAGAATGAAAACAGTATGTAAAGTTGTATTTCAGTTACAGTGGGAAAAAAAATGTAAAGCTGAAATTCATTTGGAGTGAAAAATAAAGAGTAAGATTGTAGTTCAGTTAGAATGAAAACAATAATGAAAAGCTGTAGTTTAGTTAGAATGAAAACAATATGTAAAGCTGTAGTTTAGAGTAAAAACAATAATGTAAAGTTGCAGTTTAGTTAGAGAGAAAGCTGTATGTAAAGCTGTAGTTCAATTACAGTGGAAACAAAACGTAAAGCTGAAATTCAGTTAAGGTGGAAACAATATGTAAAGCTGTAATTTAGTTACGAGTAAAAACAATATGTAAAACTGTAGTTAGGTTTAACTGTAGTTAGAGTCAACACAATAATGTAAAAATGTAGTATGTAAAGTTGTATTTCAGTTAAAGTGGAAGCAAAATGTAAAGCTGAAATTCAGTTAAGGTGGAAAGTAGATTAGTAGTTTAGTTTAGTTAGAATCAACACAATAATGTAAAGCAGTAGTTTAATTAGAGTGAAAGCCGGTTGTAAAGCTGTAATTCAGTTGAAGCAAAATGTAAAGCTGAAATTCAGTTGGAATGAAAAATAAAGTGTACGTTTGTAGTTCAGTTAGAATAAACAATAAACAATATGTAAAGCTGTAGTTAGGTTTAACTGTAGTTAGAGTCAACACAATAATGTAAAGTTGTAGTTTAGTTAGAGTGAAAGCCGGTTGTAAAGTTGTAGTTCAGTTGAAGCAAAATGTAAAGCTGAAATTCAGTTGAAGCAAAATGTAAAGCTGAAATTCAGTTGGAATGAAAAATAAAGTGTACGATTGTAATTCAGTTAGAATAAACAATAAACAATATGTAAAGATGTAGTTCATTGTTGAAAATCCGAATTTCATTGCAAGACATTTAATTCTTTTTTTTTATGACCAAAAAGGAGCAAAAGGATGGGGGAAGTGATCAAGTACAGTGTCAGTTGGTGGATAAAACACCAGGGTTCTGGGTTTTGACACCATAATTATATGCTCCAATTTTCTCTATTTACAAAGTATATGTATTTAAACACACCATTCAGACTGTGTGAATGCATTAATATATATAAGTTATAAGAACAGCTGGTGGTAACTGAATGCAAAATTAAAAACATAAAATGTGACACACAAAATCATAAATGCTACATTCATCTATATCTATTATATTATTGTCTAAACATATCAAATTAAGGAATATTTATATTATGTGAAGGTAAGAGAAAAGAAGGCCTTATTCTATCTATTCATATTAATTCGGGTCCGATCCGCTGTGGATGAATTTCCCAATCATACATGCAACCACTCCTGGTTCTAAAGAGAAATGTGCGAGTTGAAAGGGTATATATTGATTAAAATTTTGAAACTAAAGATAGAGAATTGATAATTTATCCATATGAAATGTAAAGATGTTCATGCCAGTTTCTTTTGACATTTTGATTGGTTGATAACCAATTATCGCACTTGTAAAATCCATCTCATAGATAGGAAAATTAATCCTGTCTAATTTTCACCCTGTAGATCAGTGCAATTCAAAACCTTGCACTCGGTTGAACCTTTCAAGATATAATTTTTTTATGAGAACTAAATAATTTGTATAGAAGTGACACGATATTCTATTAATGAAATTTATTTCTTATTCCTTTTAATAAAAGCTAAAAAAATGTTATGTTTCATAATCGTCAAGCAGCTTTTTTTGTAACCTTTCGGTAGTCGTCGGCAGATAATACAAATGAATGATATTTATGTTGAAAAGTATGTCTGAAAATACTAACAAAATATAGAAACGTAATATTTACTTCGTCGATTTTCTATTCTACAGACAATATATTAATGATGTATACGAGACTATATAATGAACACTTTTCAATTTAATTTTCGTGACTGGTAGATTGAGACTCAATTAAAAGAACGTCAAATTCAAGAAACACATCCTCGCAAGATCTGTAGACCCATTGTTCTCTCAGAGTAGGCAGGCAGTCCAGCATTTTCAAATATTTATCAAATTGGCCAATTTATACCGTGAGACGTTCAAATATTCATGGCTCATCTAGACGGAAATCGCTCCTCTCCCATAAAATCATTAATATTTCACCAACACTAAGAATTACTATTTAATGTCGGCATTCTTTGATCTTGGAAGCATCGCGATTTCATTATGAACGAGGTAGCCAAGTATAATTTGTTGGCACTTAAAATATGCTATTTATAGCTGGTCGATGGGCATTAGCTACTTAGCAACGCTAAATGATGCTACATTTCCTTTAGAAATAACAAATATTTTGTAATGTATGAATATTAATATAAAGAATTTGTCCAACATGTGTTATCATTTAATGTTAATTAAGAGGTATATCGGTTCATCGATAATGAACAAAAATCATTATTGCGCTTAGCTGGAAAATATACACATTGGACTCAGAACTTTAGAATACAATGATGAAATGCAATAGCATCTTTTTGTATCTATGTTCCGTGACAGTAAATGGATTTGAGTGGCTTTGAAATACTGAGTGAATACCATAAAGATATCAAACGAAATTGTAGTCGTAGGAACAGGAAAGAAGTACTGATTATGTAATGCCATTTTGATGTTCGATATGACAATGCAGACAATAATAATACTTTTGCACTTTTTAACCTGATGGCAGGAAATTCTGACTAGGACAGCGGTATCCTTTCCCTGCTCATTAATTTTCAACGATAATTATGTGTATTCTCAAACCAATACGGAGAATTCAATATGACGTGTACGTTATAATTTAATATATTAGAATTTCATTACATTAATTAAACAGGGTTTTATAAATACAACTGAAGGGAAGACATTAATTCTACAATATCATTTCATCCTTCCAAAAATAGCAATAATATAGAAATATACAACATTAATGCAAAAAGAAGACAACAAAATGACGTAGGCTTTTAGATCGATAAAACAGCAAAAGAAATGGCAAAGAGAAAATATAATAAATGTACAGAACATCGCTGATTGATTGTATCTTCTCTGACTTGGTTGAAGTACAATTAAAGTCAAAAGTCACATCTTTTGTTGAAAATAAATCAATGAAGTTCAATGACGATCTATACTGTGTCCGGGCACAATAAGTCCAAATTTATAAATGCATGGGTTCCCCAATTGAGTAGTTCAAAAGTAAAAGGAATTGGATTGTAACAAGGTCCACTGATCACGGGAAAAGAAGTTAATTATAGTAATAAGAAGATTAAAAGGGGTGGGTCAGAAATCTTAAAAGGTGAGGTCATTCAGGTTGATATGCAAATGACAGGTGTACTTTTTGATGGGGGATGACAGAAAAGAAATCTGCTATTTCAATGACCATACTAATTAAGATTGACGTATTCGAACTCGCCACAAACACAAATGATGAAAATAATTGTCTACGTGTAACATAGCGTATAAAAAATATTTTCTTGAGTCAAATTCGGCTCCTTATCAATTATTTGATACGTATTTTGATCTACAAAAATATCTAAATTTGTCAACAAATATTGACGTTTTGACGAATTTTCGGCGAAATTTACATAATTTGTAATCACACAATTGCACAGTAATTGAAAAGAAAATCATCTAATTTCTAATACAGATAACCGTGGTTCTCAAACATATGACTTTGTACAGGAGTTATTCCATTGGACGAATTAATATTTTCAGTTACTTTCTCAGTAATATGTATTTCTTCCAATGGGTACGTTAATATAATAATCTTAAAAAGTTAAAATATGGTAAGGAAACTCTATATTTGATATGAATGAAATTATTAAAATATTTCTCTAGTTGAATTAATCTAACAGTGTTATAATTTTATCTTGACAGCTCCAAAACATAAATACTGCCACTTTTCCTCAAGTATTTGAATAAACTGTTTACGACATTAAATAAACAATTTACGGCATAAGTAGTCCCAATTTCCTACGTTAAGCGCCTCGATCGTCTCATAGAAACGGTTTCTAAGATTCTTAGCAAACAAAATGTTGTCAATAAGTGTGTTGTATAGAAAGGATTAAATCCATTCATGAATAAGAAGCATTGAATTTCTAGTAAAAACATGTCAATTGTCAAATTAATATGAAGTAAAATAAAAAGGGTAATAAACTTGTTATATTGACTATTCGTATACGAAAAAAAATAAACACCTCTTAGAGGTAGTGTTCGGAATAGACAAAAATCAAAGCATAGTACTGAATTTATAACTAGAACACGTCGATTGTCAGGTTTATATGAACTAGAATACAAAGTAAAATATACTTGCTGTAGTGACTATTCTTTGACTAACAAATAAACACTAGTACTTATTTTATGATTAAGCGGTATATATTCAACTGTTGGTAATCACAAGGTGAAAAACTATATATTTTACATAATATTCAAACCGAATTCCAAAAGTCAAAAGTCCAAAAGGCTCAAAACCAACGAAGTAACCTAACAACACTAATAATTCATGATGGCAAAAAATGGCAATATTTCTTAGAACTTATTTTATTTTAATTAAGATACCTCTCGCTAAAAATATCCTGAACCAACAATTTTGAAAATTTTTTATTATTTGTGTATCACTTGAATACGTTGAAATAACAGACTCGAACGTATTATACAACCATTTTGAATCTCTTCCTCGACTTAATAAGTCGAAATTTTAAAAAAGGCGACAGTTTTCAACAAAGCCTTCAAATTACATTAAAGCCATTTCTAAACCTTTACATGTGATATGAAGGCTAAGTGAATTTAGTATCTTTTCAAAAATTCCGACTATTTAAGTCGAGGTAGAGATTCAAAATGACTGTAAACTACGTTCGTGTGTACTTTCCAGGTAAAAACCAGACGTTAGTGATTCAAACCGAAATGTAATTCTAGTTTATATTTGACCGAAGTCAAAAGCACTATTTATTGTTAAGAGAAACATTGTTGAATATGACGTGACGATAAATCGAAAGGTAATTGATAAATAGCGGGTAATGTGTTTTCTATGCACATTACAATTTCAATGATTTTTGTTCAACTGAATAATACATAAATGAATAATATTCGGCTTGAAGATTTACAAGTTCACATCTATATTTATATAATATATCTATATTAAGTCAGAAACTTTCCTCGATTAACTGCAGATATAGCGATTTAAAGCTAATAAGCTCATCTAAAAATAACTTTAATACTGGTTAGCATAGTTAATGAAGAGTTTCCGCGAAAATTAAAGCCGGGGAGAAAAGATAACTAATTAAAAACTTCAAAGGCATTTTTAATGGAAAGGTCGAGACCGCCAACCATTTTCTCTTGTCGAATATGAATTGACGAGTCATTGACTTTCTCTTGAGTTTAAAAAAAAACACGTGACTGGAAGGTCTGCTTTGTGATTCCGCGCGCAGCAAGTGTTTTCTGGCCAATCAGAAATTAGGATGAATAATGGTGGCGTATCAATTCATCATTCCAAGCAATTAACTTCAGCTTAATAAACCGACGAAAAAAGGACAAGTGTCGAATAGCAACTAATTTCATAAATCGTCATCATATTCGTGGAGACTTTTTCTTTACTGCCATTTCGACGCTTTCTGAGAAGAAGAAGAAGAATGAACTATCTTGTACACCAGTTTGAACTATCATTTATTCAACGGAAGACTAATGAAGCATTATGTCAATACCCATATTTGTCATGGTAACATACAATATTTATAAAACAATAGACAATGCATCACATTATTGCAAACACATAATATCTTTATTGTGAATAATTTTCAAATGGTCATTTCTGGCTTAAATGGTTTAAAGAGCAAATCCTGGTTTGGCAACTCTTGTACCAACAAGATTTCACAGGTACAAATCATGTATGGTTCTTATTATTATTTCTAACGTTCATTACATTAAGCAAACAAGCTGATTTTATTGCTAGGCTTAGTGTCAATAAATTACTATTATATTAAACATAAATAGATGCATCTGTTAGAATTTCGTATATTCAGAGTTCATATGCGTGCACAAATCCCCTGCCTACACACACGTAGGTGGAGTTTCTATTATACTGGATTACGAAATAGGGCTACTATGGAAAAAGTGAGAGCCATTCCTCAATTGCAATCCATAAGCATTAACATAAAAATGTATATTAAAATTCTAAAGAGCTGGTCGTGTGTTTGTTTGTTACTTTCCAATACCTTCAAAATGCTTTTCCCAATTCAAACACACGTTCAAAATGTAATGCAATTTTGAATACTATATCTCAAATTGTGAAAAAATTATTTACGTACATTCAGCGAACTGTCTTTCTGGTCCCCTTCCCTGTAAACGTTGATAGAGTGAGTCAAACCCGGTAGTGGGGCCTGCGCATGTCTAAAAGGAACCGGAAGGTGATTGATGGTTTGCCTAATATGTTAGTGTCGATTTTTATGATCTGATGATATTTTTATAGTTAAGATTAAAGGACGTTGTTGTTTGAAGCGAAAATGATTGACAGCCAACAAACTGTTCATTTGCATAAAATGTACATGGTGGCAGATATAAAATGTGTAGAAATGGCTGGTATTGAGATTTAGTTTGCCATATGTTACAACGTTTAACTAAACTCATTCATAAACTGAAGCTGTTATTCTCTGGTTAACTCGTTAACTTTGTTCAATAAAAAAGGAGAGAATATACTTGGTTTTTGTCCAATTATATGCTAGTTGATAATAATATTCTTCGAAAATATTGGAGTAATGGTCGTTGTTTTTGTTTTGTTTCCTTTTATTCTTTTAGAGATCGAGTTTGTTTTATGTTTTTAGAACACATGTTATTGTCAAAACCAGAGAAGCTAAGGCGGACGTAATTTTTTGCTATCAATTTTCAGACGGCACATCAACCACACGAACCGTCGTGGAACCCTTTTTTATTGGTTTTAAAACCTACAAGGCTTTTAGCATGAGCAATCTGCTCGTTTCAAATATTTCGCGAGTTTCTCGATCATAATCTGAAAACAACTTAAGGGAACATTATGAAATTTTTCGTCAAGTACGAGGTTAAACATCATTTGTGGGACGTTCTGGAATA
Organism: Lottia gigantea; assembly: GCF_000327385.1. NCBI lineage: Eukaryota > Metazoa > Mollusca > Gastropoda > Lottiidae > Lottia > Lottia gigantea. The sequence continues at coordinate 1,742,032 of NW_008707617.1, read as the reverse complement.
TACATGTATCGACGTCTTACTCTGGTTTGACAAGTTTGCCTAAATGACGACGCCACTAACCTCATCAGGCCAAAACTACTTTCAAGATGGATGTCGTCAGATATTTTTGTAGGAATGCAGTAATAATTCACATAAACAGCGAAAAGAAATATCTATATACTAAATCAGTCGTCTACTTTCTCACTAAGTTAGTGGGAGTATGCATATATAACAATGATTTTATCTTCTTGCCACAGTTGATATGTGAAATATACGACTATGCAAATGATTTTTTTCTAAGTTGAAACAAACATTTATGATAACTTTACTGGGCTTTTGATCTCACTTGAAAACTTGCCAGAAGCGATATAGAGTATCAGCGTTGATCTTAATATTAAAATTACACTGAGTTTGTGTTATGTTGGCACTGCCATGATGTTGAGGATACTACTAACTCGGGGCTATTATTTATAATATTTTAAAATATAGATATAGAATAAGATAGTAGTTATTGCTTTGCCACTGGCTAAACAATAAAATCCTTTTGAATTTTTAAACCTTCTAGTTACGCCTTGAAACTATAACGTGATTGTTGATACAGTTTGTTCATCTAATCTAATTCGGACGTAATTTTTAGTAATTTGTGCACAAAAAACTGTCGCTAAAAAGGCAAAGACATCCCCAACAGTAAAATTTGTTTACATTTCCTTATAACCGATGAAAAAGTATGATATTGCCTTTCTTTCAGTTTCACACAATCATTTGTGTATGTTTAACGTCCAATTCGATCAATTCGGATGTACATTTGGTGCATGGACTATAAAGATGAAAATTTCATTGTTTTTGAATGATTAAAGCAGAATAACATCAATATTGAAAACAACAAAATCATTTTTCATTGTTATTTTTTTAGCGTATATTGCTAACAAGGTAAGCTTAAGCAACAGGCTTATAAAACACGCAACCGTTGCTGCACATTTAGCCAGTGTTATCTATGCTACTCGAAAAGAAACGTTTTAAGGAAGTAAATGACAAAAACGAATTCGCTTATCAGATATTCATTGGCATCATCTTAAATTTTAAGAACAGTCCACAATCTTGCAAATCTGCAAACATGAAGCTTACAATGTTTTACTTGAAATCTTTATCACTGATATATTTTGATCTAAGAGATTCTTTTCAACGTCTTTTTTTAATAATTATTTCTAAGGAAAGATTTTTTTTTTAAATGAACACCAAACACTCTTGCCATACATCAAGAGGGGAATAGTCCTTGATGATAATTTGGCGGTAACGTTTTTATCTCATATTCACATCCAATATCGCGCGCCTACAACATATGCTACAAATAACATTCGGTGTATGTGGTACTCTTTCATGCCTATTACTATCAGACCATCTCTAATAAATTAACAAAGAGCGCTAAAAGTTTCATGTGATATATGGAAGGCCACCGCTGCGAAATTCTGATTAAGAGCTTGTATTTTTTTGGCCTAGTAAATCATAGAACACATATAAAATTTATATATTCCCGTTTGAAATATCTTTTAAAACTTGGAATTATAACCGGTATCAAATGCACCATACCTCGAGTTTAAAATTGAATAAAAAGTAATAAGCACATAAATTTACCAGTATACATTGTGCACCATCGTAAAAACATCTTCAATCGCACAATATTATGCATTTTCTTTACTACATACTATAATATCTGTAGTTACGAGTCTCTGAATTTATATAACATAGCTCACTTTGTGAATACGTCAAATAAATTATATGCGTATTATGGTTAAACATTTTGACAAGTACAATGATATAGAAGTCACCTCTCTCACCTTTATAATAGGTATCCTATTACTAACACCTGGTAATTACTCTTTTTAAATGCGGTAGTTTGAAGTGCGAGGTAAAATGACACCTACCTTCGTACGCTGAACTAATCGTCACTAACATGAGCTGATTTGTTCACAGTCGAGCTTTTTACTCCTACTGATCACCTTGCACCATCAATCATCTTCTTTTATGCAATCGCCTATCAAATTTATGATCGAGTTCATTTCCAATATTGACTTCAGCCGTAGGGCTGACATTCCAAAATGGCGACCGCGATGACTATCTCTTGCCTTTTTAAATATATTGATAAGGTATATTATAAGTTTAGCTTGAGGGAAACGACCAACACGCCTTCGATAGAGAAGTATCGCCAACGGACAACTGCTACTGGCTTTTAGTTGATCATTTCTTTGACAAGAACCAGCGAGGCTTAACTACGTTATCTGTCATTGAAGTTTAACCAAGCGAACTAGAAAATGTTTGTGTTCAAATTTAATGTCTTTTCTTTTTCCCGTCGAGTTTTAGCCCCAGTAAATATCAATAGCGTTAGCGTGCTTGAAAATACACCAATAGTAAATCATGCATTTCTCCCGTAGCTTTTACAAAGCCATTCTGATTGTGAAGTCATAGAAACACAGTAGGGGTGTATGACACAAAAATATCAAACCGAAATAAAATTGTCTTTCTAAAGTTTTATTTGTTTCATTTTCAATAAACTTTGCTTGTCAATAAAAAGGAGGCCGCCACGGGACACTGAACACGGCGACTCGAAACCTGAAATATAGAATTCTTTTGATTGAAAGTCTCTTGTACAAAAATATATTTGGTAATATTTAACGTTTCTTCAACATCATCAACATCATAATAACATTGTTGATTGAACGTTATTTAGTATGTCATAATTTACATATATTATTTTAGTATGCATTAAATGTTATTGATTTTATGAACACGTGTCATTGCTGTTCCTCCTAAAACAAAAATGGCGGTAATCAAGGTGAACTAGTTAAATTCTCATAAAGCAAATGACGACATATTCCCACCGAGTTTTATAGTTACCACAAATAAAATACAATAGGTGCTACAAAATGATTTTCAGTAACAAAAGAAAAAAACATTTTTAAGTGGGACGGAAAAGTAATGATAAAACATGTGTTCACTTGAATTCGGATCAGATATTTAGATAACGTGCTTTCGTATTATATATTACATGCATGTAAAAATCTCAATTATGAACATCATTTCATGTTCATTACGATGGATTGTTTTTAAAACTGACTAAATACATATTATAAACTAATCACCCATCAGTAAATATCGTGTTCAATATTTTAGTCTTTGTAATACTTCGTATATATGTGGATGTTTATAGACATCTATTAATGTAAATATCCAGAAATAATTTTTTTGAACATATTTATAAAAGTGCAAAATACATCGATATCAAACATTAATCGCACTATCCAAATCAAATAAATCACTTTGGTCTATAACAATTGTACTATCTATCGTATTCCTAATTACAAAAAACTATGAAAGGAACACTAACTTTGGAAAAGTTATCACAGATGGACAGAAGTAACCTTCAACCTTAAGTAAGCTCCTAAAATAGATATAAGTTAAGCACCCTTTGATCTTGAAAGTTTGTTAAATTTCATTGGCCTTGTCACTCAAGGCGTCGAATAGCCCTTTAGATGGATAAAGACCATATCACATCATGAATATTTAGCCTGCGAAAGATGGTGTATCAAAACGCTGAACTAACAACATATATGTTTTTTATAATTTCGAGCGTATTCATAGCGTATTTATAATGAATTGCATGTATAAATTATACATAACGGGATATTAACCTATAGAGAACGTTATATTATATCAGTTCACCTAAAGGTTGTGTCACACCGTGGCCATTTGACCAGCGTATGCCAACATTAGTCTAAACGTTTTGTATAAGTTAAAAGCAAGTTGAAATACGTCGAAGTCAAAGAATCATTTTGTGCATGCACAAGATCTTCGACGTATATCTACGTATGGGTCACACATTTCGTCTCGCATACGTGGAACGTGAGTTGCTTTGAACCAATGTTGAACTTATCTTGGACGACCATAGAACTAACTACCGTAAAAAGGCGGGTGCCGAATCGCCATTACACGTTACCTGTATAGAAAAACTATATGCATGGTTTGATTGGTCAGCACCAAAAGTGAAACAAAATCCAACTAAAATAGTGACGAGTATATGTAGTAAATATAAATTGTAGACGCTATCACTTTAGTGCACAATGTTAACAGACTGGCCAGCGCCAACATGCAATCAAAACTAAAAAATATTTAATGTAGTAACTGCACGGTTTCAATTTTTTTGGCTGTGGAAACTATGTGCTTAGCAAGTTGATGATTTTTTTTTATGACCTGATCAAAGTTCGTATAAGACATGTTCTTGAATTTCGAGGATCCTTTTAATACTCATGCGGTTCCAACACTAATTTGTAATGTTGAAAAAATGAAAAATTCTCTACTGCACATTTGCAATTTTATTAGCTTATTTACCACGTACGCGAAATAAAAACTGAATAGTCACGATTAATTTAAATTAGTTTCAAAACAGGCACTCGGTATTAGTCAGGTTTTCATATGACGTATTCGAAAGATTTCAATATTTTCAATTTTTCAAAAGATTTTTTGGGAAATGTTTTAGCTGTGGAAGTTTTTGTGATAAACAATCTACAGTGGGACTGAATAATAGTTGCCATTATGGAGTAATCTCCCTTGACTTGCTGTGTTGTCTTTCATATTCATAAGTAATGAAAAATGTCCTTGTTCACCTGTGAGGAAAAGTACTGGCAACATTGACAGTAAATATCAACCATGTATAGGAGTTTTTTTTTATATTTATAACCCATTTAAAAATTATGATAGTGAAATCCCATTATCAGGCTAGATGCATGTTTCCTCTTTCGTTGTTAATTATTCTTCAGCTCATGAGGATATTCTTCTGAACTGCATAGTTCGGCTTAGAATGGCTCGCAATGAAAACTTTCCTAAATTGTGCGAAAGCACCTTTTTTTGTTTTCATTATCGCTCACTAGGCCAGACACTTTTTGCTGGGAACTATCAGGTTAGCCTGGTTCATGAACCAATTAAGCTTGTTAAGGCCAACTTGCTAACGTGGAAGGGGACAATTTTGTTGTTTTTTTTGGCAGTTTCGTATATACTCTGTAAGTACGCCCGTAAAATAGGCTATGTCTTCCCGATAATAATGTAGGTGTTAAAAAGTATGAAGACAGCTAGCTTTTAACCAAACATTCAGCAAAGATATCCTGTTAAAACAACCCTGGCAGTCTGGATCCAATCCTATCCCGCCCAGACTGCTTTCAAGGGGGTTTCCCAACTTCGGGAATGAAGGTGGCTGATGATGACCTCCCTATTCAGAATGAAAGTATTAGAGCAAAGGAAAATTACTTGGGATAGGTTACTAAATATCCGCATTGTAATTTTCCAATTGCGACATATTTTCCTAGACTGTTATGATTTAAGCAAATCATGAATGCCGGTGTTCATTTTAACACTCTTCTTTTGATATATCAAACAATTAGACTTTCAAGTAAGCTTAACGGATAATGACAACCAATAGTCAAAATACACTGAATATGATTCTTAACATAGTATGTGTAATTTTTTGTCTTTTAGGGGAAGGTAAGCGCTGTTAAATTTCAATTTTAATTAACCACCGATTTTTCACTATACCTGCGGACACAGCATAAATAATTAAGCTTCTTATGCCATTATGTATCCGATCAATTATTCTGAAGCAGTAAAAAAAGTCTTAAGTGAAAACGTTTCGTTGTCCACATGGTATGGGACAGTGGGTTGAAATACTGGACAGTTGGAAATGGGAAAGCTGAAGGCTATCAGTATCACTGTCAAGTTAGGTCTTTCATTAGCACAATCAGATAGGCAGAAGAAAATATGTAATTTCACGAATATTACATGAATACTGGCAATGCCGGACAGAATAATATAGCTCGCTCTACGTATGTCTGAATTAAATTGTTTTCATTATTTGAACAATCTTCTCCAACAATAATCCTCTGTGAATATATCTGGCGATATTCGCCTTAGGGATTCTGTCGGTAATCCAAGGACGTTAATTCTCACGTAGGAAATTATTTTAAAAATAGAAAACTATAGCACAAATGTTACGATTTTCATGCAATCGCTACTTGTTGTTAATTGTGGCGGGGAGGGATTCTACTCCCAAGATAATTTGAAAGATAGCTTGCCAGGCAAGGTAATATACGCCCACTGGCAGCTTTGATTTTGAATAAAAATATTTAGCAGTACAATAACAATCACCAGTATGAAATATGCAACCTTCAGTCATTCACTTCTTTTGAACTCTTTAGGGCGATACTGAATAGTATTGAGTATGAGTTATTGCTCTTGTTCTTGAAAAAGCGTTCAATTTTTAACTCGTGAAAACTCTAGAAGGAAAATATTCCATTTTCAGCGCGGTACTGAATAATAAAACCAAGTTTTATCAAAATCCGGCAAGAATCATGCCTTTTATTGTTTAAGAGCTAAAGATTTGAAAGTGTTTTCAAGAACGAGGTCAATAACTCCTATGAAACATATTTCGATTTGTTTTTTATTTTCGATAGGGTTCATCCATGGGTGATAATAAGAAATTTCACCAAGCTTCGTCAAAATCTGTCAAGAATTGAGCCTTTTAGAATATTTATGAGCTCAAAATTTAGCACGTTCTCAAGAACATGAGCAGTAACTGGTACTAAATATTTTTCGATTTTTCTAATTTTCGATAGGGATCATCTTTGGGTGATAACGAACACTCACACAAAGTTTCGTCAATAATTGTGAATTCTATAGTGTTCACAAGCTAGAAATTGAATGCGTTCTCAAGAACAGGGTCAGTAACTCCTAAATATTTTTTGATTTTTCTGATTTTCGATAGGGTTCATCCTTGGGTGATAACGAACACTCACACCAAGTTTCGGCAAAATTCGTCAAGAATTGTGCCTTCTAGCTTGTTACAAGCTAAAAATTGAACGCGTTTTCAAGAACAAGGGCAATAACTCATACTAAATATTTTTCGATTCTTCTGATTTTCAATAGGGTTCATCATAGGGTGATTACGAACACTCATACCAAATTTCGTCAAAATTGTGCAATTGTCGACGGACGGACAGACATCGGTGACGGCAATATACGCGCCCCATTTCACGAGGACTACATTATGCATTTTTCAAGTTTGTAACTGCAGCGATTTGATTGGATACAGTGGATACAGCCAATCAGAGCTCTTGACAGAAAGACGATAAACAAAATGGCTCATTGGTCGATGTCATTTAAAAATCTAAGCAGTAAAATGCTCAAATGGCCCTGTAGATTTGGTTTCCAACCAATTCCGTCTAAATATTTGCCTATCCCACCCGGTTCAATGTAGACTTCAGGAAATTTGGTCAAATTGCCAAATTGGATTTATGTTACTGACCAGTGCTTAGAACCTACAGAAAACATTTCCATACATTTTACGCTTTAATTAGATAGAATTGCACCACAGAACTTGACTGGTCCCCAAAACCAATAAATCCATCTTTCATTCTATAAAAGACCTCCTGTAAAATATTGGTCGAGTAGTGCTTGTGTTGTTGACTGGCCAGTAACAGGGATAATATAACAGTTGTATTTTTTGTATTATTTGTCTTTACCGATGAGCTCTTGTATGCTCTTAATATTATTTACCGTTGTTCCATATAATGATAATGGTTATATAGTCCATTGCAATCAAATACAGCCCTAACAATTGTTTGTGGAAACCCAGCATAGTAATTAAAAACCATAGCCAAATACCTCTAATCAACAACCGAACATAATTAGCTTCCCTTTCAAGGTGAATAGTTAATCTCTTCTGAGATTTATGATTAAAATTTAAAACTACCAGAGTTAATCTTGTACAATAAGCAGAACAATTCATATAAAATTCTTTGCCTTATAGACAGCTCTGATAATGATATTGAGGTTTTTCGCGATTGTAACCAATAATGGCCTATCCAGATTACGGTAGACATTTAGAAAAATCCTCTATAACGTTTTTCTTGAAATTTGTGAAAAACCTAGCAAAGACTTTTAACAATTTAAACATTCACAATTCCTATAACATTTTTTATTTCTTTTTGTGTTGCTTTAATTTGATCACCTAAGAAATATTTTCTGATGTCAAAGGATCATTTAACAATTTAATGAAACTACTAAAATATGTTTTTTAAAACAAAATAATCAAAAAGACCGAAATTAAACCACAGCTGTATATATTCATTTGAAATCTTCTGTTCCTGCATGTTTCTATTTAAGAGAAAGTTTTGAGGAGATCAATGCTCTCAATGTTCACGGGCATATAACACCAACATTTCTTTTTGAGTCACAGGAAAGATTCGATCAAAATGTTTTATTGCAGACATACCTCTTGATTGAACCATCTTGCTTCTTGTCTATTTCAACTGCTAAATCGTCACATTGATCGAGAACCTTTACAAAAGATTGGCCAGAAAGGGTAGCTTCACTTTTTTAACCGTCGTGACTGATTCTTAGTCTTGAAATGACATAATGCTCCTTTGTCGTCAGTTTTGTCAACAAGATGGCGTTTTGCTTATCTACAGAAAACAAAAGTCCATTGGAATTATCAGTAGATGGCGCTTCAATTTCATCTTGGTATTGCCTACTTTGCTTTGTGCCTTTCTGGTTCTACACAGAGATTACAATTTTCTTCATTATGGTCTTCTTCAGTTGAGGCAACATGTGCATTAATTCGTGCACATAAACCAAATACTCACGGGTAAACCGGAAAGCTCACGATATCTACATTCCGCCATACTGGTTATGGTAAGATTGGGATTGCGATTTAGTGCGTGTTTACGGTAATAGACTGATCTATTGGCTAAATCGTTTTATGTTTTCTTCTATAGAGAGTTTGTCGTTATTGTTTTTCGATGGTGCCTTGCCTTTTATCCGTAGAACAGAATGTCATCTGGACTTTTCAACTTTTCTCGAACGAATTCAGTTACTCTTAAGACAGTGTTTGAAGAAACATTATTTATAGACGGATACCTTGGAAACACCCTTGGGGAGATTGCACTCGATTTTTGCATTTATCATGTTGAGCTGGATCAGATTTTAAGTAGTAGGGCATGGAGACACATTGTTCTTAGAAAGTTTAACACTCACGCCCATTGGTTCAGCTGGTTCAGTAGGTAATCCACCATCAAACGATTTGTTGGAGCTGGACATTGTCCACTTCAATACTTTCGTTTATGTTCAGACATAATTGATCATTCGATATCATTTATAATATATATATATATTACCCTACAGTCATCGATTCAGTAGTTAATTGATCCTGGAGAAATGTATCATCTTGGTTAAGAATGTCAAGACATGTAGATTCTTTAAATCAACAATTTCAGCATTTGATATTCCAGAAATGTGTTTGATGAAATTTTCAGCAATATTTGTTTGAGAAGAACTTTATTTTAAGATTTGATACTCAATAAATGTTGTGTATTAATTCAGCTTTAATATAAAAAAACGTAAAATTATACTTATACAAATATAACTTGACAAATTATTGGTCAAGAAAAAGAAACAGCAACAAAAAAATAATACAGCTTGAAATTCAAAACTCGAAAATTTCCTGTTGAATTTAACAAAGGATATCTAAAATGACATTCACTTATTCGCTTATTACTTCATATTTTAATTCTGGAAACATTCAATGGACTGGAGTTACGTATTCACATCTTTCATAGGCTCTTTAAATGGATAGATGCGCCATATTGGGGTGTTGATTTTAGTCTTGAATATAGGTTAATAGTCTTCATAAGTCCTAGAAATGTACGAAGATCGAATAATTCCTTTAAAAATACTTCGAACTAGGAATTTTACTCACTATATCTATATGTCTTTTTTTACATACCACTGAGTATCTTAAATTGATGAGTCGTCATTTCAACATTCAATCGCGGATAATTCTCCACACACATGGATTTGAAAGTTCAAATTACGACGGTGAGCAGTGAACAATATTACTGATTGGTTTAGCTAAAAGAAATTCCCGTTTCTGAGACTAAAGTATGACTGATTAAAAAAATCTGTCCCTTTAAATATGCAGGGTAATAGTATTCTACATCCATACATATACTGTATTTGAGACTCAGCAAGTTTCTTGTAAAAAGTCAGTCTATTCACTACAACTGTGCGATATAATCGGGCGACCTGTAAGGATTCTGTTAGGAATGAACCACTCCTTGGCACGATGGTTATCACCATAACTAATAGCTGTTCTGACTGTTACTTCTAATGTTGTGAAAACAATCGAGGTGTCCGCATCTACTTCTGTTTGCTTTACATTTGATTTAAGCGGAAACGCTTTGCCATTTGCAATTCAAAATAACTCTTTTTGTCATTTCTCAGCTAAAATTAAACTGTACGTTTTTCGTGGGATTATTTGTCAAATTTAGTAATATTAGGCCAAGCGTGGCTGTCTTTAAAAACCCCGAGGGCTGGTAAGTCTAGAAATAGCTAGATCCATTGTATCTCATCATATTGTATTATTTTAGACGTATCGTCGAGATCGATCTGGAGTCTACCACGGGAACATTTTAAATTACAACCAACTTTTAATGAAATGTGAATCAAAATTTTTGAATTCAAATAGTAGCATTCTAAACTAGTGTCCAAAAGAAACGATACCACCTGTTTGCAACGACATAAAAGAAAAACTAAACAATGCAGAAGTTTAGGATTGGTGTTATGCTTTTGAGAAATCCTTTCACAACATCTGTACAAAAATTTCATTTCAATAAAATCTGTACAACCAATATGACAAGCCTTTAAAGATGGGTGGGGTCGAAAAAAGAACATTTCGTTAGAGCACTGATCACAGAAACAACGGGAAATGTCACACCACACGTCACAAAGTCAAGTCAGTAGCGGGTATGTCCACCGTGAGCATCAATGCATGCCAGAACACGCCTACGGACTGATGCCGTCAAACGTCTGATGACGTTGGGAGTGATTCGTTGCCATTCCTCGAGGAGACATCGTTCCAAGTCCTGGACGTTGACTGGAGGCACACGGCGACGTCGGATTTGCCGATCGAGGTGGTCCCATAAGTGCTCGATGGGATTCATGTCCGGTGAACATGCGGACCATGGCAAAACCTGTACTTTGGCGTTGGCAAGGAAGTTCTGTGTCAATCTTGCTGTGTGTGGCCTTGCATTGTCATGTTGGAAAAGGAGTCCACGAGGCTGTTGCTGAATAAAGGGCACCACAACAGGCCGTAGGATGTCATCAATATAACGCTGTGCATTCAGGTTTCCACGAATTACGACAAGCCTCGTTTTGACGTCACCACATATGTCACCCCAAACCATTAACCCTCCACCTCCAAACGACCGGACCTGTTGGATACAGTTAAGCGCCAAACGTTCACCAAATCGTCGGTATACAAGCTGCCGTCCATCGTTTTTGAAGATGAGGAATCTGCTCTGATCAGAGAACATAACACGTGCCCAGTCCCGCCGTTGCCAACGTCGAACTCGCCTGGTCCAGATCAGTCTGTTGTTCCGGTGTCGAGGCGTCAGGAGCGGTCCGCGGTAGGGATGACGTGGCGTGGAATGTTGGACCATTCCAACAGGCTCTCTCTCTCTCGATGGCTGTCAAACGTGGCATATCTTGTGTTCTTTTTGTTGCTGTGATATCAACGTGTCTGATCAGCCGTTTTATACAGTTTTTATGCACGTGCAGAACATGCTAGAGAGGGAAATGTCACTTTCACGAAATTTACGTTTTTTCCCCGGAAGTGATGACGTGTTCCCGGTATTTTTATCGACTATGCTGTGTTTGGGATGTGCAATACGAATTGGCATGTTTTCATATTAGACAATTCACTTAGTAAAAAACAATTTTGAAAATAAGTTGGTATCGTATCTTTTGGACACTAGTTTATATGTTTTACTTCTTGGAATATATTCTCTACCTTTTTATTTGACCACTAAGTCTGCATCAAATACTCAAAAAGGCGAACCATAATAAGTCTTCAGAGTACTGTAATATGAAGTATCGCAGCTTGCAATATAAGAGAATACTCTATGTAATGACTAGTGACAGACCCTCTGTCATTTTGCTACATCATCAAGCTTAGTTCCTACATATAGTTCCTGATGTTTCTTACGCTCTTCTCTTATCCTGTCCTCCTTCTACTACATCTTTTCCTCCCAATTTTCTTCCCGTCTCACTTCTTCGTTATCTCCTTTCAAACTATTTCTTACCTACCATCCACTCTACTACCCCTCTTTTCTCCCATCTGACTTACTTTCTCTGTATATCCCCTGTCAATTTCTATTTCTCTTTATTTCTACTATTCTAGCTTTACCCTTCTTCTTTACTTTCTCCTTGTCAAATCTAGAAATATTAGGCAATGTTGGATTATCTTTAAAAACCTTAGAGCACTGTGAAATAGCTGGATTCGTATCTTATCTTAAAATAATAGGAACAATTTGTAATGCTACCGAATATTTATGAAATGCAATTTAAATTGATTAGCCCAAACGGTATGACTCAGTACTTTTCAATCTTAATTGAACCCTGGTGAGAAAAGGAAAATTTGCATTACTACAAATATCCGCTATGTAATTTTCCAAAATATGAAGTTTATTGCGACATAGTTTGCTGGTCTATTATTACCTAAACAAATAAACCTTGTGATTCAATATAGGCAGTTTTTCAATAGAAACCTATTTAAATTTTGCTTTGTTGATCAGTTATACACTTTGGATATATCGAAGAGCATTTCAATTTGACTTTCAAGTAATCGCAACGGATTATGACAACCAATAGTCAAAATATGATCCTAAAGATTTTATGTGTAATTCTCGGTATTTTAGGGGAAGGTTAGTACAATTTGTATTTCACACTTAGCTATTTATTTTGTCGCTATAAAATGTGATATGGAGAAACTGAAGGCACTATTCAAATGGAAATTCTACCAATGATTCACATTGAAAAAGTCGAAGGAGAAAATTTTGTTTCCCGCATGTAACTCAACACTGAAGTCTCTTTCCAGATACTATATTTATAAATAGAAAGCTTCATTTCAATGCATGCTATGGACTTTTGAGTACCATTCAGAATAATCTAGCACTACTAATTTTTGTCTGATCAAATCGTTTTCATTACGATAATCCCCAACAATTATCCCTTGTGAATATCCCTGGCAATATTCGTCTTAGTGCCTCTGACGATAATCCATTAATAATAATAATAATAATATCAAGTAAGTTTAGTGCCCATATGAGCCCTTATGTTAGAAAATTGATAGCGTTATCCATATGTAGATGTTCGACTGTTCAGGCAGTTCAGCTAATATGAAGGAAATTTTGAAAAAAGTAGCTGTTAGTATCTTGTTTAGCTGTTTATAGTACGTGTCTGAATTGACAACAACAAATTAGCACGATTACTGAGAAACAGTTTTATTTTAGAAAAACAAATGTTACGATTATGAGCTACTATTTTCGGTGGCTCACAAACGACATATTTCACTTTTTATCATGAATTAAAAACTTTAAATTGATTTTCTACTTGGTGGAAATTAAGGATTTTATTTCAAAACTAGTTTTCACTTAGTTTTTAATTCAAACTGAAAAGTAAAATTTATGAACCACGGTAAATTTTCGCTATTTTATTGTAAATCAACTGGTAGATTATATACTGGAAATTTTTGCACTTTATTGAAAGAGCCCAAAAGCTGTAATTTTGGAACTTTAGGGAGTAAAGCTCTGTGCGAATAGTTCTAGTTAATATTTATGAATGTGCCACCTCTATTATCTGCCACAAATTCTTTACCTTTTAAGCAAATATACATTGGAATCCTTGCAAGATTCATAAGGAGTTTTTTATTTCAAACGTCGTGTAGGTATTATTTCTGAAAGGGGATCGTTAATCACCGACTTAAACTATTTTCTGAATGTTTTAACCATAACCAGCAATCATTTGACATCCTTTTCCCAGTTAATAAATGCTCAATCCATCTGATTTACGGAACCATAAATATGATTTGATTAAACATCAAATTTCAATGAAAACCCCAGTTCGAACAATTAGAATACTTACAGAGTATTATCCCTATGATCTCGTATATTTAAAATTTCATCCGATTTCCACAAATTTTCAGAAAAAAAATAAGACTTAATTTCAACTATTTCATCGGTTTTCATAAATTGTATGTATATAATGATTAAGAAGCTGAAGTTGGATCATTTATCTTTATCATTTAGGATGGCCACAGTTCCCACATACTTAGAACATGCATGCCTTTGCACTATTTCAAACTTGTCTCTTTTTCGTAGTCCACAAATCAAGTCATTGACATACAATTTTTAGGGCGAAGTTACCGTTATGGCTTTCTTATATTTAAGGTATTGAGGGTTTACGATTTCGAAGCTTTCGAAGCTTTCGATTCGATATTCGACCTATACCTATAGTGGTGGATATGGGGATAATACAGGCAGTACTTCAATGTCAGGGTAAGTAAAAATACTCATTCTGATAAACAGTCGTCACACATAACATCAAATCGAATTTAAATTATGTCCGAAAAAGTTTTCATTTATAATTATCCACAGACAAAACAATTTATGGTCATTTTCAATAATTCATTCTCATTGGTTTCTTTTAAAGGATTTGTAACTTTTTGACACAATTTTCGACCGAAATTGGTTGTTCATGGGGGTGGGTTGATCATTTTGATATCGAGCGCAAGTAAATATCCAAGATTATGAGGTGATTGATTTAAAAAAAAAATCCAAAAAATTGGCAAATATTTCTTTATATTGATTTTGGACTTGGATTTTTGTATTGTTCATGTTTAAAATGTATCGGTTTTTCAAAGACACCGAATCTGTCGACTTATAATATGGAAGGAATTTGCTTTTTATTTTTAAGTCTGGTATTAGAGTATCATATATGATCTAATATGTAATGATAATTCTGTCGTTTTAGAACCACCCATATTTCATTAAAGATGGGTTTCCTTATTTTTTAGTGTCAAATTAAGCAAACTATTTGACAAATTGGTGTTTTTAATGAAGTATCATGTATTCTTAATCATATCTTTATGTTCTTATTGCATATAATTAAGAGTTTTAACCAATCATAAATGTTCATGTATGTACAGTCTGGATAAACAAAAAAAAAGATTTGTTGATCTTTACTGATCGGCCACTCATTAGAATTATGCTGGTAATTCTCTTCTAATTTAACTAATTATGAATTAATTATGAACATGTGAGAAAAACTCTTATTTTTTCATTTCATTAGAATACCTCTACTTTCTATTTATATAAGTATTAGTATTTTCACTTTTATAAATGAAAATAAGGGAACCCATCTTTAAAGGTATACAGATGAAATATACTCAGACTTAAAGCTAAAGATATCATATTTCAGCAACGATTATGCTATTATATTTGGTATTATTGGTGGGGCAGTTTTGGTAACCATAATTAGTATAATAATAGGATGCTGTGTTGCTAAACGACGACGTTCGAACCATCCAGGAAAAGTTCTATACGTTCCAAATGTTTCGCATATTTCTGGTGAGTTATGGATTAGCTCCGCATCAACGCGTATAAAAAAATCTGGACATACATGACAGATGAAGAAATGAAACAAGCGATATTTCAAGACTCGTGTTGTTGTAATGCATTGAAATGTTTTGACTGTTGTGCAAATACTGACAGACATGATACTTATAACATCGAACAGATATAAAATTTATAGATTGATTAGTTATCTGACGATGGGATAAAGATCGATTTTTAACAAGAAGACAAATGTATGCGCGCTATGTTATCGGTATATTTTGCAATGTACGGATAAAACACAAGTCAAAGTCTCACATTGAACCTCTGTACAAGATGTCGTGCTTCAGAATACTCGATTTAGTAAATCTTACTTTTAAGTACTAAATTGTTGCTTTATCGGTCAGCATTAAAAACGCATAATTAGGCGTTTATTTTATTCAAATCCGTACTGTAGTATTCTAATAGTTTGCAAAAAGCATAACGAACATTAAAAGGTTACGTAACCTACAGTTTTGGCGTTAAAAAATTACCGACTTGATATTTTCAGTTATAACTTTCAGATACATTATGGGAAACATATCTATGGAATTTGGTTTATAAATTTCACAAATTTGAGCAAAAACGTTTTTCGACCCAAAAAAAGTGGAACGACGAGAAATGATTGTTCGTATTTTTTTTTTTTTGGTTGCATTATATCTTGAACATAAATATATTATTGTTTGATTTCACAGGTAAACCAAATTTAGCCATTCCACCGCAGCGAAATCCTGTAAGTCGACTGAGTCGAACAGGCACCAATAATCCAAATTTCACCAAGCGTGATGAAGCAGAAGTAAAAACAAGTAATCAATCGCATTAACGATAAGCTGATCATCATCCTTGCAACAATCCATGACAAATAGCCAATGACCAGTGACGGCGCCCCCTGGAAAAATGCTTAGCACCCTCAATTTTGTACCCCCACTTCATTTCTAACAAATTAAAAAAATATGATTTTTATTCGTTTTGTCCCCAAATTATGTGGCAGAATGCACCAAAACAATTCAATTTTCGAAAAGCTTCTTTGAAGAAATCTCAATGAGAGGCCTTCGACTATGACGCCTCCACAGAGTTGAAATCCGCATTTTGGTCCCCTATTTGTACCCAATCTTGAGATGCTGACGCCGTCACTGTCAAGAACTACAACAGAAATTCTATCTTTTGGAGCTAAATATCATAAACAATTTAAGTTTTATTGAACAAAATTAAAATGTTGATAGATATTATAAATGTAATTTAGGTTATGTTTGTCAATATAATTATCAAATGTCTTATTTATACTCTTTATGTTTACTTTTATATTTTTTATAATAAATAAAATTAACAATTCTCTATGTATTATAATATATTTATAAGCTATACTCCTTCTTTACTTATATCTTTGATATTCATCACACGAAAGCTTGTTTTAATGAACTATTGAACTTTATATGTGAACAATGAAATACATGTTTGTGGCTACCTGTCGAACTTCCCCGTTAATAAACACATACACATGCAAGAAGTCATCTGAAAGCTGGTGCAGAAAAGTTCATGAATTGAGGATTGTTATTCTTTTTACCTATTAGAGACTATGCTATTTAACATTGTATCAAATTAAACAAAATGTTACTGGTTATTTGACGCTTTTAATAATTATTATTTAACTATACTGCTTTTATTAATTTCATTTGTTTGTTGTTGTTTTTTTTTACACTCTCTCTCCAACTCTTCATTACGATTTTAGTGTAGATATTATCATAATGAAATGATATTTTGTAATTATATTACTGTGATATATGTTATCAAAAATAACAACATAATTTGTAAAGTTCGTGTATATCCTGTTTCCGATATCATCTGAAATTGCGACTATTAGTGTGAAGGTGGAGACCGGCGAAACAGATGATTGCTAAGATCTAAAACAGACAGATGGTTCAATGATGTTTCCATGTGTTTACTGGACTGGGATAACCACAATTCTGTTCAGTATTTTTCTTACAGGAATGTGCCAGCCATAGTCTCGTAACTTAATGTAAAATAAGTTTTATGAATTCAGCCCATTGGATCTCCAGAAAAAGTAGCACGACCTCCATCACCAACTGTAGACAGTACACTACATATTTTAACGATATGGCACTACTTGCTTTCGGTACGATGAAAATTTGTCTTGGTTATTTGAATTAATGTAAACAGAGGTCATAGTGTTTTCTGAACTTGATTTTTTTAACCATTGCATACAATTTTAAATTCTTGTCAAAAACATGCTAAACTGTTTCAAAAATATGTAATATCTGGCACATACTGCCAATAAATTTCGAGGTAGTGTTAAGGGGTAGTTGTCTTGACGGATGAAAGTTCAAATAGAAACTGCATGTGTTTCCTCTAGATATATAAAGGCAAGAAACTATTTTGTTTATTATTCTGGTTTATTATAAATGATTGCCAATATGATTCAAGGGAGGTAATGACTTTTTCGCTGTTTGCAATAAGGTGAAAATCATGTTTTTTTCCAGTCTAATTGAAAAGAAGACTAGTAGTGTACAAAAATTCCACGAATGTGACGTTTGTGCATTATTTTTGTAATTATCCAGGACTTTCCCATTAAATCAGCTGACATGATAGGGCAATGAAAAACTACAAACATACTTGTTGGTTTTTTTTTCAATGTTCAGCATCTCATGAAATATGAGAAATAACTCACCTTTAATACAAAATGAAATATAATAGTTATAATAGAAATATATAGGTACATATAGACAATAAAATACGCTTTTTATATTGTTTGTAAGACTGAACTGAACTATATTACAGGTATAGCAAAAATTGCTTTAATCCAATAATAAATACATATACAGAAAATATGAAACATAATATATGTATATAAAATTGCACAACTATCCAGGAAACACAAATTGTTTACTATCGTGAAGATCGGTGTTGCCATGAAAAGTTTAGACATTGACAACTATAATGGATTCAATGTGAATTCACTTCACTCTTAATCAATCAGTGAATTGTGTTGATCACATTTAATTTAACCTACTACAACCCAGAAAATGTACAGAGCGGTAGTCATGGCACAAAGTATCCAGAAATACAATATTGTTAATATGAAAAACAGCATATCGTTCCCATATCAGTTCCTACCCATAATCTCTCTTTATGATCTACGGCTAATGCTACTGGAATACCAATATCCTGAAAAATGTCACTTGTTAACAAAGTCATTAGGAATTTTCCATCTTGGGATATCAAGTGAACGGTTTTTGAGCTTGCATCAGCAACAAACGTATAGCCCTTTGAATCAAATGTAACTGCTCTCGGTGCAAATTGATCTCCTTGTCCCTTATATTCGTGCATTATTTCCATATTCTGGTCACAAAATAACACCCTGGATTTCACATTATCACACAAGCAAATATTCCCAACAGGATTTGTTGTTAAACAAGTAATAGATGTTTTAGTACTTCTAAGTTGATATGGCATCGTTATGTTTTGTCTGAGTTTTCCATCAGCAGTATAAGCAAGAATTTTCGATGAATCCCCGCGATTTACACCGACAGATACGAAAACCCTCTGAGCATCACGACTTGTTGTAATATGTGATATACTGTCAGGTGCCGTTGCAAAACTGCTCCAAGAATCTTTGTAATAAAGTTTGATAGTGTTACCTTTATTGAACCCCACAAGCAGCTTACCCCCAGGACCTACTGATATGCACGTTATATCCGAATTAGATGTCAATTGTATATTGATCCTTTTGAAACCATCCAAGCTAATTTTTACTAAGGATCTGCTAGTAGCCACCCAAATGTATCCATCGGATTCGACGATTCCTCGAATAAATGGACGATTATTTCGTGTTTCCCAAATAGTAAATATGCACTCCCTTTTGGGTTTTAATTCATTGATAACGCCAGCTGAAGTAGTGGCACTTGAAGGTGAAGCTGTAATTGACAGAGACACATCTCCAATGATATTGACAGAGCTCTTTGTCTGTCTTGGATGTTTGAGAACAAAGAATTCCGCTTTGCCAAGCTCCTGATCATTTTCAAAGTCGAACAAGTGTTGAAATAAGCTTGATTTGAGTGATTCCTTCGATTTTATTAGTTCAAGACTATTTGAACTTCGGATAGTATTTTCCGTAGAATCAATCACTTTTTCAGATGCTTCGACTTTAATATCCAAGTCGTCACACATAGAGTTGATTCGCTTGTGTTCTTCCTCCTGTATTAATGAAAGTTTTGTGTTTATTTCACTAAATGATTCATTCAACTGCGTAGACATTTCTTGGTAAATTGTTCGGAACATATCAGATATGTATCCAAATTTGGAATCAATGTGACGTTTGTATTCTGTTAAATCGTCCTTGTCTTGAGAAACATGCAGTCTTTGAAGCTTAACATCACCAATAACTCGAAGCAAATCATCTTTAATGTCTTCAGCTGCATCATCGAGATCAACGGCGCGATGGTTTTTATGTCCAGTCAAAATACAATCCCTACAAATTGTCTCCATGCATTCATAGCAGTAAAACTTCTTTGCTTCACCGCGATGTTTTCGACACACTACCATGGAATCTGCAAGATCCTTTGTGGCTCTCATTGAATACGACCTTTGCCGCTTTTGAATAATATCATTATCGCGCAGCTCTTGAAAATTTTGAAGCGGTATAATGTCATGGTTTGCTGTCACCTTTAGTTTCAAATGTCGAATAATGCAACCATCACATAAATACTCGTCACATTTATCGCATCTACCCTCGGCACGTTCACCAACTTCACATAATCCACAAATTAACATGTTGTTCTGCTCGTTGCTTGTGTTTTTGTGATCACAGAATAACTCATCACAAATTTCACAGTCGGTAGAAGAATAGCCCGAGGACGCCATTTTAACTGAATACATGGATGAAATGATATCATTTCACGTGATGAAATTATCAATTAATATTTTATCTTATCAATGTAAATCAACATTTTTATCCCGATATCTTAACATTTGTCTCTAATATTGATATTTTGATTTTGAAACAATGTGGAATTCTCATAAGTGGTTCCTTCTGTAAGTGATGCTGTTCGAAGAGATGGCTTGGAAAAGCGTCAAGGCCCCGTGTGCTTGTTAAAGAACCATTGACAGTTGAAAATCTAAAAAATAGACTAGTGTCAAAATCCAGGCAAAATGTCACTTATTGCACACCATATGGCGTTGTCCATCAGGTACAGATAAGAAAGACATAAAATTGCGATGATGCCAAGTATATTGGTATTCTGAGACTTATTTGCCACAAATGACCATTTAAGCTGTTCAGTGGCGCAACATGGTGAAATATTTTTTACACATGCTCTCCTGCTTTCTCAGACCCCTCTGTAAGTCAATTTAATGCATATTAATGGAGAATTTTCAAGATTTTCAGTCCGTAAATAATGCAATTTCACTCTTTTATACCTAGTTTGATTATTATTGTATTCTTTGGTACATTTGTTTTTTTTTAATTTTTGTATATTTCTTCGTTCGTTTTATATAATTGCAGCACTCTTATGTTATCTGATTTAATATAAAACTCCCTAGGCTCATAAAGGCTGCATCCGATTGTGCTATCTATAGTCATTCCAAGACATGGAAAAGACTGGTGCATGATAAATCATCCCCATTTGTGTTTTGAAATGTTTTGTCTGCGCTAGAAGGGTTAAGGAATGCTAAGAACAAATCGTTAAAATATGATTACAAAACAATTTATTGAAATCAAATACAGAAAACACCTTAGCTGATTATGTTCAGCGAATTTGAAAATATAATAAACAAAATTTATGTAAAGGAGCTAATATCTACAAAATCATTATTATAATGGACACAAATCAGCACTATTTAAATGAATTATGTTACCAATATACAAGATAATTTTACATAATTATATAGAGAGTAAAGCTCGTGAGACATGCAACAAAAGTATTTCGTCCAAACATCAATTAAATAAAATAAAAAAGCCAATTTTGACTACAGATCGAATAAATATCTTGAGAAATCTACAGACAGGTTGATCTTCTGACAAAAATCTTAAAAAAGTCACCTCTGAATTAAACACAGAATATTTTGTCATTAATCATAAGGCTGAAAACATAAAAAACGTGTCCGTATGGCGCTCAATTTTTCATAAAGTGTTGTGTATACTACAGGAGTGATTCCTTCTCAGTACAAAATGTGAAGTCCTAATACCGTCTTATCTTGTTGGACGTTGTATTTATATTCATATTTATGTTACAAATTATGCAAAGACTCTTTAATTTGTGGTTCTTGTATATACCCCGTACGTGATGATAGTTAAAGTGTATTTCAAGGAAAATGTTTAATAGAGAAAAAAGTGAATGACCAAAAACGATTTCAACGTTGACAACATAATCGAGAATATTTTAGTATTACAGGGACATTCAGTTTTGTTTATTTGTTTGTCAAAAAACGTTTTTGCTCTAATTTATGAAAACTTTATACCCAACTTTTGAGAAACATGGCCCTTAATGTTTTAAAGAAAGAAATCCAGCCATTAATTTTATACGTCAAAACTATTTAAAAGTTTAGGTAAAATTTTTAGGTTCGTTATGCTTTTTGGTAAAGGTGTAGGTTGAAGGTTTCAACTAAAAATATCGAGTATTTATAAAACCAAACATCAAAACTAGGTCAAATATAGATACCTTTTAGAAATTTTTTCAGGTATAATTTTCGATGTTTTTAATAATGAAAATTTTGAATACTGTCCCTTTAAGACGTTTTTCTCTCAACAATTTGTTTACCTAGTAAAATTACACACTAAAAAAGAAATACATCACCATTCTCTGCCAAAGGCATATTTTGTGGAGCTTATGATTTCTTGTCGAGAGAAAATGAAATGCTAACCAAATGCAAAAACAAGGTACTTTACCTCTCAAATAAGCACTCAAATACAAATCACAATACATCTAGATCTTTGATCAATTGATACTAAATAATGATTATCATTCATATAAATATTACAAAAGATATAATAAATAAAATAATTTAAGGCTTTGAAGGCAACTCGGTGATTTATAAATATGATATGAACTCAAAGGGCCATATGCAGCGCTCGTACTTTACCTAAACTTTGACTATCAAATGTAGAAAATGAAAGCCTTAATCCTAACTCTGTAAAGTTCGACTTTACCCAAAGTTCAACTTTAGGCAAGGTAAGAGCGCAGCATACGGCCCAAAATATCTGCAACAATATTTAAAAGTCTTTAAACGAATTGTTTGATGCTGTTTTTTTCTGATTTTGTCACTTTACATCGAGGAATAACGGTGATGATGTTTTTTGATTTTCATCTCGCATTTTATTTACTGTGAATATCATGATATGAAGGTTTTTTAAGCACATACCCTGGCTATATTGATGCAAGTAACGCCTGAAAGTTATTGTGTATGAATTTGATATGAAGATTTCCATAATATGTATAAAATTGCATAGCGTTAAAAACTTAGGCATTATTATCAGAGACAAAGACTTAAATAGAAGTTTTAGGTTTTGAATGTGCAAAATCATACAATGGTGTCCTAGCAAATAACAGCATACCCAGCAATAATTAGTATAAAATGAGTATATTCATCTATTTACAATAAAGGCAAGATTGGTATGCTATTAGCTATTATATTAAAACGGTAAAATCAAAAAAATACATCAGTGTAAAATATATTACATGTATCAACAATGAAATAAACACAAACGCATGATTTGTAAAAATAAATTAAAATAATTTAAGCATATGCAATTTTATTCCGCAGTCTATATCAAATGTAAAACATCGAAGAAAATCAAATAACCAAGAGCCGAATAAGGTATAAATCTGATCATGACGACCTGATGGAAATACATTTTCTTGGTTTGTGATGACTCCTAACCACGAAAACAAAATAAAAGAAAGATGACTGGAACTGAGATTGCGCTTAACCAAATAAATAATCGTAAGTATAGATTTAGAATTTTAGGAATTTGAATCGATAATAAATTTTTTGGATTTTAATTACAATGTTAACAAAGCGATAAAATTCTTGTGTCTGTATTGATTATTGTTGGCTTGACAAACGGAGATGTCCAGTATTCGCCTTAATATTGTGTATATAAGAAATGTAAAAAAAGATTTATACATGTATATAAATTATCGTCTCTTGCAAGACAAATTATTATAAGCTATTTAAGACAAATTCACATTTGATGTGAAATTGAGCTTTTCAACTTCAACAGGAACACACATCAGACAAAATAAAATGACAAGAATCTACTTATCTATTGATGAAGCTTACGTCACAATTTATACACACCGGGTATACAAATATTTCTGGTGTTTAACCTAAATTTCGATTTTAACTGACATGTTCTCAAATACATATCCAACTTTGAGCACTCTCACAAATTATTTGAGTAAAAAAATTTTAAAAGGCGCAATTATCACCTATTTAATTTATTAAATCTGGCTACTAAGTCTTCTGCAGTTTCCCGTTTTGGTACAGAGTTTCTGTGTGTAACTCTGACAGATCCATTTTGAGCACCTCCGTTGCTATTTAAAAACGTATTTAAATTTGATTCTGATCCCGGTTCACCATGTTGTCTTAGCAATTTAGTATATCTTTTCACAAATGCTCTACGAAGAGTGTTATTTTTGTCAACCATAGTCCGACTGCGTTTTCCATTTCTACGTTTTCGTACGGCGCCTCCCGGATGGCCATTATCATCCAAATTACTGTCATTAAAAGCTTCGTTGTCTAACATAATTGGATATGGATTTTCTGTCGCAGATGCATTAGGAATATCACTGTCATCGAAAGACCTTCCTTGATTTTGATAGCCATTTGGTGTGGAGTAAAAATTATTAGGCATATTTGGTCTTCCTTCGCATGAACTTAGATAATCGTAATCTTGATCCGTTAGATCTTCATCAAAACCATGTAGCCTTTGCAGCTCTCTAGCATATTCGACAGCCCTGCGAATATGTTTCTTTGGATCATATCGTTTCCGGCAGCATCGTAGATCAGTAGAAGCAAGTATGTGTAAGAGTGTTCCGTAACGATGTCTTAACATAGCGGCAAATTGCAGTAGAAGAATGAAGGCAAACACGATCAAGAACACCAGACCAAGTGGTTCAATTGGTAGGTCTTTGTTGTTAGGTCTTGGAATGGGGATGCTGACTTTATCTTTAACACTTTGCAACATGAAAATGATTATCATCCAGAAGGCGTTCATCATGAAAAATGCAAATGCTACGTTATTTCTCATTGATTTAAGGTCCACGGAGACTTTAGCTTCGTGATTTTTATCTTTGACTATAGGATGAAGATATTTAGCAATACATCTCTGCCAGAATTCGATCTCACGGACTGGAAGATACTGAACTTCACCACCTCGTAAACCGACATCTTCTACCCATTTCGGATTGATCAATTCATCACGTTCTTCTTCAAACATGTGTTCTTCTTCATCAGATGACGTACTCGTTTCAGAAGCGTCGCCATTTTCTGCCTCTTCTTCCTCTATATCATTAATATTAGAACGTTTAGATCGTCTAGATCGCGATGATGATCTCCGTCGTTGTTGTTGAAAACTTGAAGTGCCTGTTGAAACGGTTTTTATTCCAGCTTCGACCTTGTCCAATTTCTCCATCACCTGTCGTAGTATCTCTGTATTCAAATCTGGATGCCGGTGACCACATAACCGCCTTATCATCCTCCAAAAACCACAACATGAGTTTTCATCATCGTGTCTAGCAATCCAACCCATCCATCCAGTTGGATTCTTTGGACTTATTGGCATATGCTCCATCGGTAGTGGCTTCAGATGTGCCAAATGTGCCGTCTCTCTAGTACCCCATGAAACTACGTGCAGATTACACATAGCATACAACATCAACAAAACGTAGCCAGAAGGAATGCATAAAAAGTACAAGGCACCTGGTAGCAAACATATGAACTCTTGAGGATGGAAACAGGCAGCTATAATGAAGATAGCTAGTAACATCAACAGGAACACGGCGTTTGGACTGACAATTGTATCTTCTGCAATCTGGACCAATGTGCCAACAACAACGGCCATCATAAGTAAAGAGTAGATAGCACTCAAAATAGCTGCTACATTCAGCTGCGTTTCAGATTTTGCTATAAAGCAAACAATTAGATACAATACCGAAGGTCCAACAGCGAGTAAATACGACTGCCAAAGACTTGTCCTTATTACTGCATTAAAGGCACCAGCCATCATAAGCAAAACAGTAGCAGGTCCTAATATAGTAGACAACATTAACAATCCTTGATATGCCATGTATAAATAGGATATGTTGTCGTTTATTTTCACGGTTGTTCTGTAGCTCTGTAAAAGATCCATGATGTTAGCCAATGTAGAGGGAATCCATCTTCGTCGTTGATTAAAAAATTCTTTGAATCGTTCAGGAGCATGTGTCATAGCGTCTGAAGCAGCACAATATTCTACTCTATAACCTTGTTGTAATAATAGGGTACACAACCACCTATCTTCACCTGGAATACATAATATATTATTTCCATAGTTGTATATGGCTATTAAACTGAACTCAGCACTAAATCAGACTAACATTCATTCTTTTTCGCGAAAAATGTAACAAAAAAAGCCTTAAAGCCATCTAACTAGGAGTTCTTCGCCCGCCCTAGAACTTACTTACATCCTTAAAATCAAGATTAACTTTGTGATGGTAGAAGTACAATTTGTTTTAACTAATCCACAAAACATACTATAATTCCATATAATCAAAGCTATATTTTAATCTTGATTCCTTTTTTAAAGAGGGTTTTTTTTCTGAAGGCATGAACAATTTCGATAAGTGATTCTATATTTTCATTACCTTGATCGTATTGTAGGTAATGCCTTGCTTCAGATGATCTAGTCGCATAGGTTCTCATTACATTATCGTCCATCAGTGCTGATCCCCTGAATAAAGAGAAACACCCGGGACTGCACAACACGCAGCCCAACATATGTTCAGCAGCTTTCTGAAGCCAATGACCAACTGCATATTCAAATATCTGATACCATATCATAGGCCCTGCAACATAAAAATGACAAATCTTGTAATATTTTATATATTTGTATTTTCATTTGGATAT
The DNA here is from genome assembly GCF_000327385.1 of Lottia gigantea. Classification (NCBI taxonomy): domain Eukaryota; kingdom Metazoa; phylum Mollusca; class Gastropoda; family Lottiidae; genus Lottia; species Lottia gigantea. Next base: position 1,715,405 of record NW_008707617.1, on the reverse strand, counting down.
TTACTTTTTAATTGACCATTCTTGTGACCAGTTAGACTATAAATGCTTGTTCTGGGGTTAGACCATGATGATAACCTCGGAATTTCAACCAGTTCTCACCTTCCTTGATGCAGGTCTGGGAAGGTCTGGGAAGGTCGGGTGGACAAGAGCGCCAGTTGTTTTGTTTTTAATCCCGCCTTGGATTGAATATTTTCGCTATTGCAAAAATAATGCTGCAAAAATTTCCTTCAATGCATAAAGCATGATGTAACTCGTTTCCATAAGGCCAAATAGGGACAAAGATTAAAATGTAAAACTCGGCTGTATTAGATTATGTCTTTACAGGATTCATATATCAAATAATGCTCACCAGATCCTATGGGATGAATTCGACCACATGCCGCACCTACTTTCTTGCTTTTTCTCATTCTATCCACCAGAAGTTGAACAGCATGAGGTTTAAAATCAACATCACCGTCAAGCGCCAAGACAAACGTGTTTTCAGCCTATAATTAAAAAATACTTTTAATTTACAACACTTAAAAGTAGTGCAATTAAAAATTCTTATAATCATAATTCATCAGCTTATGTAAAAACGCCACATTCTTGAACGCAGCATGCGATGTCATTCCAACGTGTTATATCTTTATCTTCCAATTAAGAGAAAAAGTTAAATTTTATTCGCAAAATACTGCAAGTAGTTGTCTTGAAAATCTTAATTAGCCCTGAAAAGCAAATTAAATGCTGTCTGTTTATTTCCTAACAAATACGAGGACAACAAACCTGGACGAGAACTTTCTCTGGTATGTATTTAAACAGGTTTCCTTTCACGAAATGGGTAGCAGAGTTTCTCCATTTTTCTTCTCTATCGAGAGTAGAGTTGCTTTGCATGGCATCATCTTGTTGACCAAGTAGTCGATAACCCAGAAGGTAGTACATGTACATAACCTGTAATGTAAAGATTTGATCTTGTGTAAATCCCATTAAGTTACATCTCCTCAATACAAGTTACATATTGTAAACAATAATGAGTGGTAAAATAACTCTTGAAATCATAAGTGACGTGTCAAACATAGAACATTATCAAACTACGTGCAACGTATGATAAAAGGAATTCACATACACAATGCTACAATTTCATTCCACCTTACCTGTGACCATCTCTTTTTATGTCTAATCTTCAATCGATCCTTTATATGAGCAATAAGGAGGTTACCACCAGGTAAGGTCCAAACTAGTCGTCCACCATAAGGAGTAGGAATTTTTACTGGAGCCATTAGCTTGATTTCGCTTTCGTGAATTGCACTGAAAGTAATACGGTAAAAATCAAGTTATCGTCCATTAAAATTAAGATTTTCGTGCAGTTCTAGTAATTCTGAATTACCTATCCATGGTCTTTAAGATACACTTGCAAAACATGGTAATTCAAAGTATAGTGAATGCGATGTAGGAAACTTTTCACATTTAATGTTCATCGAAGTCATCGCATAACTAACAAATTGCTCTGCATTTCTCAATGTTACGAAAACCACGACAGGTGCAAATGATTGCAAACTTGAGCTAAATCATGGGTAAATATGAAAACTTTTTTAGATTGAGGAATATAAGTTTACTTTTTCGCGCTAAAAGATCGCTATTTTTTGTCGGATTTTGGTGGAGATAAAGCAAAAATTGTTATGAGCGATTTACTGGCAATTTTATTTTCTATGATTATTTTCCATGGTTCTATAAGTTATATTTTAAATTTTTAAGAGCATACGTTTGACAACATAACAGATTATAAACTTTTCATGAAAAATAACAGCATTGTGAACCATTAGATACAAAAAATGTAAAGCGGGCCTAGGGCGGGCGTGAATAGAGCAAAAATATACTTGCGGTAAGGCAAGTGCAAACAGTGATATATTTCATTGGTTGCCTTTGGCAGCAATTTGGTCAGATAAACGATTTTATTTTATTCAACCTATTTCAAAAAGTTTATTTTCTAATTTTAGCATATTTTTTTTTTTAGATAAAACACTAGTTTGCCAGAAAATAAATTTAAAGATTGATTTTAGATCCCAAGTTTGCTTGTTCGATACGTTTTAATTCTCTGAGAATTCTTGTCATCAAAAAATTTCTACCAACGGCACACTCGGGAAGTGTAAAATCTATTGAGCTCAAACATGGTGAAATATGTTCGGAGCCAGGAAGTGTTAACCATGATTTTTTTTTTATAAAAAATTTTGAAACGAACATATTTTTTTTTTCAGAACATGAACTATGGTTGTTGCAGATGGGCATGGTCCAATTTTTGTAACAAGATGGGCTTAATACTTTTCAATGGAAATAGACAAATCTATATTATGAATCGATCTAAATGAACCGCATATAATTCTGTATTATATTTGAAGTATTATTCACACGGCATTGTTTACCACATGTATTATCTAATGAAAATTACTATTTTTTATATATATTTAAATAGGCTGAATGATGAGGCCATGATTCACATTTTCAGTCAATGTAAGTTACAATATGAGCTCTGAAACAAAGCGTCCCTTGTCTAATATTCTGACCATTTGTATACGTCTCGATTGAACAAGCAAATTTGTACGACACTGTTTCAGTTGAAAGACCATTGTAGATCTTTACTGTGTATATTTACTTATTTTCGTAGAGAAAGACAACCAAAGATGGGCGCCACCTTGAAGGCAAACAATATCACTTCAATGGATTTACTATAATTGTTCAGAACTATTTTATACAGCTTGATTGTTCTCCATATTATGCCCAGGAGACAATTTCATAGAACGATTGCCCAATTTTAATATTATTATCTTTATTTGTTGTTTGTCTGCATTATATCTGCTGTATCGATATCGCATATCATATGTCGTCTATTTGCAGCTATAAACAACATGAAACTCGAACCGTATGATTAGTTGATTAATTGATCTCTCATATATTGCGATCTGAAACTAACCGGGCGTATTTTGGATGGTAAAAGAAAAATAACTTATAATAACAAATCATTGACGCAAATCGTTAAAATCAAATTCGTTGCGATTACAGGAGAATGTAGATAGACGCCAGGTACTCTAAAGTACGTCCACAATGGATAGACAAAATTTGTGAAGAATAATAAAATGCTTTCTGTAAGTGTCCATTATGGTTAAAGTGAAATCGAATCATGTTCTATTATGGTTTTATAAACTCAAACGAATTTACCTTGCAGCCTCATCGACCAAATCAACCAGTTGAGTAACGAAGGTATTTGGCATCCATTCCCCTTTTTCATTCACTTCCATAGCATCATCCACAAAAATATTGGCTGAAAGAAAAACGGGGCACATTTCATGAATAATATCGTGACTACACACATTAGGCTGTGAGTTCCATAAAATACATTGTTAGTTAGGTTTTACTATCTGTAGCAGAGATAAGCGTTGCTTCGACTTGTGTTTATGTTCTATTTGAACATTGATCAACCAAATCATTATTGGTCAAATCATTATTTCAATTCTTTTAAGTCAATAAATTGAATCTTTTTGTAAGAACTCTTTAGAGAGAAAATGACTGTTTGTTAACAAAGTCGTTTTAAATATTGATCTGAGGATAACTTTGCCTATGCTTTTGCGATAAATTTGATATGGTCTGAATAAGGCGTTCAGCAGTATGATTGAGATAGTATATTTCTCACAATACCGATGTTTATTGTATATATTTCAAGGTAACATTCTATACATTACTATCAAGTGACCTGGGTGCGGAAAAAGCAAACATACACCGCAAATGAAAACTAAAGAATGACCGAAAGAGTATTTGACGAACACATATTTACTGTATCTTTCCCAATATGCTCGTAGGTTTGAAATCAATACCTATACATACATGGACTTTTCATGGGTCGATATCACAAACGATGCTGCCATATTCTCCTTTACTCAGGTATTTTTCAGAATTCTTTCCAGCGTTTGTATATTTTTCTTTCCAGCTTTTGTATATTTTGAGAAACATTTTCAACTCAGTTTTCGAGAAACTGTACATACTGTCATGACGTTGGCCTACGTCCGAATGATCAAATCCTTTTTCTATTTCCCCCCACTTAACATAAATCCACATTTAAGGTATAATATCTTTAAGACAATATCGATTTCAAATTATGGTATTATTGCATATTATTTTAACTTTTTGTCTTTCTGGGATATCAGGAATGCAGATCATGATGCATGAATTAATCAAAATAGTCACTAAGTTACCCGTGGTTTTATACATAAAATATTACCTTCGAATTCGTAAAAATCAGGATCTTGAACACTAAAGTAATCTTGAGCATTTCTTCTTGCACTCTGATCGATGTCTAGTCTGAAAAACATAATAATATTTTGAACCAAATTATGTTTGCCGCTTAAAGCATGCTTAATTACGTTGAGACATTTTCAGTCATACATTTAAATAAGTTGTTCACAACATTCGACAACTCTTGATTCATAGTCAATGGTCAAAAGTATGGAAGATGTACAGAATAGAAAAGCGTTACAGAAGGAGAATCGTTACATTAAATATAAACAGATTATGGTCCAGATACTTATATTGATTTGATGGATTTTGATACCCTATGACGAGAGTAAAGGCATTATGATAAACGTTTCTTACCGGAATAACGATTTTAGAATTTGTATCATTTCGTTTTCTGTTTCATGCCACATTGTAGCACAGACGTAAATTTTGGGTACAATCTGCTCCCGTTGCTTTCGCATTGCATCAGTAGAGTTGCTGTCCATCGAAGCATCGTCATTAAAAGCAAGTTCTTTGAGTATTCTTTCCTTATCATTGCGTCGCCTGTTTAACAGTAGAGACTGTTCGATCAATGCTCCACAGTACAAAGGTAGAATAAACAGCCTGGAAAGAAAAATATGAAAAAAAAACAGTCATTCTGATGTTTTTGAAAAAGATTTCCAAGATTGCTTGATATCTTAGAGTAGTCACTATATGGACAATTGATTTTTTTTTTTAATTTTTTGTACGTCGGATGAATGTAGAACAGAAATTTGGTGACACTAACGGGAAACAAATGTCCTAATCAAAACTGGTATATCAAAGAAAGATTATATAGAAATAGAATGTGAAGAGTCTACTAAGTATGTGTTAGAACAATACTCTACATAAAAGTGAAGTGCATGTCATCGTCACAAAAGTCCAATTAGTGGACAAGTCGCTCCAAATTTAACATTACAATGGATCTTTGTCACCGTATCACCGACATTCAATATTTACAGTTAGTCCTATATTTCATTAATGTGAATGTGAATGCTAAAATTCAAACAGATGTTACCTTTCTGTAAAAGCCAATCTTGGCGCTTTTGGTGTCCAAATGTACCTAGTAATCCACAACTGCGAAGCCCACCATAATCCAAAACCTAATCCAAGATGCCATATAAGCCACTTTTTATCATGTGTTTCTTTTTCACTACAAGCCCACATAAGAAAATCATCCATTAGAACTGTTTTCTCCGGTCTTAAATAACACACAGTTATGATACTTGCAACAGCAACAGGTGTAGCCAAGCTTAGTGGTATCGCAAATGAGAACCGTTGCATACACAATTTACAAGCCAACCTTGCGAAGTAATAACACAATCCAGAAGCACAAACTTGAAGCAGTAAAGGCATGTATGTGAACCAGTTTCGCCATGGATCGGAGGGGATGCGGCTACATACAGTCTCATTTAGGCCATACTTTAGTAACATTGAAGCATTCATGTTGGAACAATTAAATGTGTCCGATTGAAAATCCGATTTAAGTTCGTATAATTTGAAATCCGTCGGTCCTTCCGTTTCCGCTATTGGTGGTGTAGTCGTCATTGATGGCGGAAAAGCTGTAGCATTTAAAAGTAGCCCATAATCTTCTGGGTGAAATAAGGCACCGAAAGCCTTGTGTACCATACTCAAATTAGGCACTAATAAAAAGGCAAATCCAAAAGTAAGACCGACTTTCCATAAATTTGCAATCAAATACGATTTGACACGGACTTTATGAAGGGTATCCTTGTAATCTTTAACTGGTATTTGAATGCATCCTAATCGAAAGTCTTTATCAACAAAGTTTTCCCACCAGTTCACAGAAATTAAAACTAAAGCTAGTGGTATTTCCCAAGACATGTCTGAAAGAGCATAAGTAGATGACCAAGCAGAGGTTTGTGGAAGACTTTGTGGTGGTGGTGGAACAACTTTAGGAACATCGACAGAGTCTTCAACATCTTCGCCTGCAGTTTTAACACATTCGGATTTCATGGAAACCATGACTATAACAAAGGCCGATAACTGCATACAAACAGACAGAAAATCCAATATAACTGTAGTTATTTTACGTCTGGCATCTTCTGATCTTTTGGTGGCAAACAGTCTTAGAATGGCAGGCACTGAACACAATGCATTCATTAAAAGTAAAGATCGTACTGTATCTAAACATGGTAACACTCTAAACATGAATAAACATAAACCTAAAGAATGGATACTTTCTATCATGAGAATCTGAAATGAAAATGAAAACAAAATATAGATATTATCTTTTAGTCTCTCTTAAGTTGAAAATAATATTACAATATAGAGGATATATACCCTTTTTGTGATATATTAAGAAAAAAATTCATATTCTGAAAATCGAAGACAGAATTTCTTGGCTGATGGTGGATGGTGATACTTAACCTGCCTTTTTGAGACTAGTGATGATGGATTTAACTCAGTAGTGAGTTAAAATACAAACAATACTCAACATAATTGTAATATTTTATAGAAAGGATGGATATGTTTATTTACCCATGATAAGTTTCCTATAGATGGTCTGGGATAATTTCCAAACATTACTTTAAACAGACATTCCATAAACGATACCAAATATGGAAGACACATTACTGCTATAACCATATAAACCCATCTATCTCTGTTCTCCCAGCCCTACAATATATAATTGATCATTTAATAATGTGATAGATTGAAAATAATAACTTGGGGCCTTATTCTCCAAAATTTAATTTAAATAAAATCGAAATTTTGATAAATACAGTAATCTGATTGGATAACAAAACTAAATAGAAAATCAATTTTAGTGATTGACCAATCAGATGACTGGAAAAACTAAAATTGCCTAAGAATACGTTTTCTGAAAGTGCAAAGTGCCCCTGAAGGTAAAATGACATATCTTTTCTTTTTTCCTCTGAAAGAACGCTCATGTTTGTATATTTTTTCATTTTCATTTAGGTTATTTGAATTGTTTAATACCGACAGAGTTCTTTTGTATCAAAATATACCAAAGCTTACGAAGGTGGCAAATTTCCACACAAGTAATCTTAAAGTGCATTTCTTACACGAACTTTTAAAAAATCGATTCAATGCTGATGCAAAGACGTAAAAGGGTTACAGTCATCCGATATACATGTAATAACATTTTGTTTTGGTCTTCATAATATTGCATACGCACCTGCTTGACATTCCCAATAGCATGGGTCATCAATAATAAACTCCCTTTACTGGCTAAGGCACTGGTTAATACACAAATAAATATACACAGGTATGCAAATACTTTCAGAGTTTTGGCCGCTACTTCAAACCAATTTGTTGATGCTTCATAAATAGTTTCGCTTCTCCGAGAAACTGTTTTGAACAGGTCCCATGGTTGGAAACTGAAATGAAAATTGTTTTTCGTACAAATGAATGCCAAACTTTGGGGCGGTAAAATATTTCTGAAGAAGATAAAGTAAATTCCATATATAGGGGATGGTGTTTGTAAAGGTATTGTAAGTTTTGTGTGTGTATTGAGGACATGTGGAGCTCCTTTTAGCACAATTTGTAACTTTTCTCGTTATGGTTCGCAAAGACCTTGACCAGAAAAGGACCATCACTCTAGCTTCATCAAAATTACCAAGCAGTTGTTGGTAAAATCGAAATATTTTCGGTTGAATCTTGGTAAAGAATATAAGTTGCTTATGTTGCCCTTAAAGTATATCATTTAATTGAGTACACAATATATATACATGCCCGGTTTAGAACAGAACAATTATTCTTTCAGCAGTATAATTCAACAAAGCAATGCATCTTTAGAAAACTCTAATTGGCATGTCACCAAAATGGGTTTCAATTAAGTGCGGTATTCGTTATCAAACCCAATTCTCAGAGAAAACAAAATTAAAGCTTTATCAAATACCAAATTTTTAAATTCAAACAAAATAGATCACAAAATTTGACAAAAATCTAAAACTTTATTTCATCAGGATTAGGAAAAAGCTCCGAAATGAAGTTTGATAATAAGATTAAAAGTGTTTATTTTCAGATATTAAAATTTAAAAAGATTAAACTCTCTATAAAACTAATCCAAGAAACGCCAAAGTTTCTGTAAAGAAATCCCAAGAATTCAGGACTGAATTTACTTCGGCAGTCTGAAAGTAAATATTTTAACAACCTCATAAACGAATGTTTGTCGTCAAAACATTTTGGCGGTTTATATTTTCCTTAATTGTTTGCTTTTTTAGAAAATTGTGATTCAATGATTAATCAATGGGGTGACGGTTGCAATTTTAAGCTTATGGATTTGAAGTTAAGTAATATGGTATGGATAATGAACACTTTTATAATCGCTTCAAGTATACCTTATATATAAAATAAAATCACAAGAGAAGACATCTGATTGGAATTTGAAAAACAAACATTTTATCAATCTCCACATAATCTGATATTAGATGTGTTTCAGAGACCAGGTAATTTTCCATGCATAGGAGTTTTAGCATTAGAGCCATAAACGTAACGTATGGAAAATTTTGTCTGGTCACACGCAAAATGTCCTTTATATGAAGTTCTTAAAGTATTGAAAAAAGGTTTCCAGTTCTTGTGAATGTGAATCAGTGAGACATTCAGATTTCATTTGCACCATAACCATTTCAAGTATGGTGTCTGAATATTCAAAATAATGCTTTTAAAATCACAGCAGAAACTACAAAGAAAGGGCAAAGAGCTACATTTCCATGGGTTACTTTTGTGTTCTAGGTTCTAATTTCAATGTCTGAAATTTAATAATTATTAACTTTGTACAAGGATATTGGAAACTAAAAGGCCAATATAGACGTTATAGTTGGAATCTCTACCCAAGACTTCGACCAATATATCATCTAAAATCTATAAAGTGTTTCTCATGTTAAAAAAAACTTTACCACAAGTGAAAATATGAGGTAATTAACTAAACTATGAATCATTTTTTACACAAATCTTATTAAAAATACTGATCAACTGATATTTCTTTCTAACAGATTAATAGTGAATCCCATTCGGATATATACTCTTAGAAAAATAGATAACCAGTTGTGGACATGTAATTTCTGTAAGATCTTGATCTTAAGGTTCAAAATTTGTGTATAGCAACATTCAAGAATTGGTTATGTCAAAAGCAAACAGTGGAATGTAAATAAGTAGAACCCAAATTGGTTGACACAATTTACATGAAAACAAAACCCGACGAATACATTTTTTTTTCATTCTGTTAAGGCAACAAGGTTAAAAGTTAACAAACAATATTAAACTTCTCAGTCGAAAGTATAGCCCTCGTTTTGTTTGAGAATCCGTTACGTTAGACGATTTCATCCGCTGATTAACTTGGCCAAGTTAACTTATAATCTGTTTAAGCTAGCAGACAATAGGAAAGGTCTTCTCATTACCATACACACAAGGTAAAGACATAGCAATTGAATAACACAGCCCAACATTGTCATCGGTTTACTTTTCCACAGCCATAAGTCAACAAGACGTCCGAAATGCTTCTTTATAAGACTGACCCATTAAGTATACAATGAAGTAGAAGAAAATATCTGCAAAAAACAGAAGAACAAACCTTTCAAAAGTCATCCTATCAAAATCCAAATTCTTTAGATCAATTATCCATTACGAGTTCAATTTGATAAAAGTTATCCTCCATTATTCGTCACCTGCAACCAGGTATTGCAACTACATGTTGGCCATTTGCCGAACAGAATCATGGGTATAAAGCGGACTGGCTAGCAAATGTCACCATACTTTGTGGTTTGACAAGGCGATCAATGATTTCTTCCTGTTAGTATTACGAAGATTGGGTGATCTCTAAACACATCAATGTTTACTTAAATTGACGAATATGTTTTAAATGGCAGCCAAATTGCATCTAAAAATAAGATAGTGGACTTGCTCCAAATAACAATTCGTCACCATTGTGGGCGCCGAATTAATCTGAATTGCAATTTCGACTAAGTCTTGTAACCTCAAAGAAAAACGTTTTCTTAAGGTGATGGAAAAACAGTTTCTCATGCGCGGATTAACATAAAATTGGTAAAGATATTTGGCTAAACCGATCGGTTTATACGAAGTGATCAATAGAGTCAATAGAAATCGGGAATATGCGTCTAGTATCAAGATTCTGAGCTAACATTAGCTTCCTATTACACGGTTTCTTGTTAAACTGACTTTCAACCAATCAATTTGTAACAATGACACTCATATCATACCAAATTCTTTCACATTTTCACAAAACATTTTTTATTGCACTATTCTGGTTTAAGATTAAATTGCAGTTCTTTAGGCGTATCAATTTCCACCTTTGTCTTGTGTAATTAATTGAAAGATAATCACAAAAACGTGCAAATCATGTCATTCTCATTGCCTACCTAAATCGTCGTGAGTGGATTTGTTTTTCTTTAACTTAATGAATAAACTCTATCATGGTGTACGCGATATAGCAAGTTTATTTAACATTCATCCCTTTCGTTTTAATGAGTTAAATCAATGATGATAAGATAATCGTGACTTCCAAATACGTCATTGTCGACATTTTTCTTGAGTAGAATTGATTTAAAAGGATGTTTAAAGTTTGTAGCACAAGGGTTTTAACAATGGAGCGATAATCGTACGATTATGTCAGATTTCTAACACTATGTTTGCGTTTCCTATCGTCTGTGACTTTTGACAAATCCAATTTAAATCGTTTAACTCGATAAGGAGGTCGGGATCACCTTGCTCTTTTCTTGACAAGCCTTTCGCACTGAGATTTTTCAACTTCTTAGTAATCTTTCTACGAATCCTTTAACAAACTTATTGAAACCATTTCAACATTTCACCAGGGAGGGTCCCAACAATTTCACACTTGTACAGCTGAGAACAGTGGAATATTTCAAATGATACGTAAAATATACCCTTATTATATATCCATGGAACTAATTAAGAAGCAAAATTCAATAGTCAATTGCATGTGCTTTTTTCTCACGTAAGTCACGTTGCCTTTTATATTTGAATCAGATATTAAATTTTCAATTTGCTATTTTTTTTTTAACAAAATCAGTGTTTTTGTAGGATAAATAAAAGTATGCGTGCCTCTTTCCAATCTGTTTGAAAATACCAATGAGGTAACCCTTAATTTTTTGCACTCTTAATATCGTTCCATTATTAAAGTATTGATTTTCGTGTAATACAAGTTTCCAAAATGTCTGGAAGACTAAGGCTCAACCCAGTCAGTTCTAGATTCATTCTGTTACACTTCATCACTTCTCCAACACTACCTAATGATGTATTTGATGTATTTTTGGAAGTAAATTGACCGTTTTCTTCCCACAGTTTGCAGATAGGACTCATACTCATACTCAAACCAAAGCCACAAGAAACGGAGAAAAAAACTGGTAAAAACTGTTGAAGCATGTCATAAGTTATTGCAAAACTGGCTAAGATCAATGCCACATAGTTAACTGAACTTGATATGTTGACAAATGGATAAATGTAACGTTGTGAAAAATAAATACGTTTAAAATTGTGACTCTTGTGATCTGTGTATAAATTGTAGATTATAAGATTTCTGACCGGTTTGTTTAATGTCGCATCAACCAATTAACTGAAGTAATGACCAGTAGCTTTGCATGTCCTCCAGAGAAAGATGTAATGAAGGAACGTTTCAGACAAACGGTTATCTTGGTCGAATACAGACCTGGGCAAAACTGGATTGTCCCTAATAAAATGATTTTTTATGTGCAATAGAGCTTAATATGTCGAATTGCATTATAAGCTATGTAGATATAAATTATACATGATCCAGAAATGTGTTGGTTGTAAAAGCTACAGATCGTAACGTCTAAAGACGCATGATATGCCAGATGGGGTATTCCGTCAAATTAGAAATGTCAATTATATTCTCAGAATTGGTCTGCAATTTCTATTCTGTTTCAGTTCTGAATAAATTCTGACTTGTTTATATATTCATTGCTTCTAAATTTGTCAGGATCAAAGCATAATGAAAATGGTGGTTTTAAAAGCGATGCATCACAAAGATTGCTGGCCGCTGGCCATCTCAACTGTTGCTCGGTGGTCAAAGAACATGATGTTATTTCACAGGAAATAAATTGGACTGGGAGAATTTCTAGCTGAGCTAGATGACTTGATCCTATGTCAATAATACTCTTGTCGATACAAAGAAATAAACAGTACTTGTATAAAATTGAGAGGAGAATCGACTTAATAGTTTTAGCAAGATGTATACATAATTCGGATTGAGTTTGTTTGACAGGTCAGTCGGTATATATATGCTCAATTGTTGGTTTATGATGCATTAGTGCAGTTTTAAGACAAAAATAAGAGAATCTCATTCATATCATTTCACAAAACAGTGTTTGCTACTTTTGCAAGGAATTTGATAAAAGAAATAATACCCTATCTGGATGCCTGTTACTGATCCCATCTCATGGAGAGAAAAAAAAGAAAATTACTAGATTCCAATAGTAAAATCTACGTTCTATGCTTTCTTATGTTTCAACATATATTTCAAGGAAACATTTATGCTTAACATAAAGACGGTTTGGGTTAAAACATTTAAGAATTTCAAGAATAGATACTCTGATAACAATGAAACAGCAACTTACCCTATGTCCATGTTAGGTGTCGTATTGTTCGATGAAAGGTTAGTCGTTGCTGTAGATCCTGATGCCGTTGTATTTGATTTCTGTGAATTTCTGCGCCAACGTTTACGTCTCCGTTTATTGTGTACACTCGGTGCATCGTCTTCACCGTATCCTAGGCGATTATTTCCATCGCTGTTTGCATATTTATCCGATGAGCTCATATTTAACACCGCATCACTTCCATTTTTCTCTTTCTCGATACCAGGTATTGGAGATTTAGGGGGATTCAAATTTTTCAATTTCTAAAACCGAAAAAAATATAAAACAATTACTTAGATTATCCTTATGAACTTTTAAAGATATCCAACATTTAGGCATAAACACATATTATACATATCCCGAAGTACTAAATGTATGTCCGTGTACACGTAAACCCGTCGACTACTTCTCAAAGTTCATATGAGGACAAGCGACTCCCCAGGACTCTCGATCTCATCCAAGTAAATATTACGTAAGCTCTAATCAGAAAAAGCAAAGTAATCGCCTGAACAGACAAACTATGAGCCTGCCTTTGTCTTTCTCTGGAAACGCATGCGCAGTGAATTTTCAAAGCGTTGAAAAATCTTGTCGTGTTTAACGACGAAATACTGGTGGATCAACCTTCAACTGGTCTAATGGCAGTGGTCCAATAGGACAGCGAACAGAGTGCCGTATTTGTCATTCAATATTAGTTCGAGAAGAATAAGCTTTTTGTCAAAGGGATAATCCGTCTACAAGGCTCAACGGAACATACGAAACAATTGCAAACACTAAACAGTCAATAAACAGGCCTATACGATTTCAGACATTTTCTTTTACTCTCGAACTAGATTAGCTATCAACCAGATAATTTTAGAAATCGCTGGAAACAATTCTTTTCCATCCAGATATTGGGCTGCTTTGAAACGAAAATGTCTGAAATCGTAGATAGCTATGGCATAAAATTAATTGTTAATGAACTGATCCTACGTATAACTAATACAAGACAAACAGCATGCATAAGAAAAATGACTAGTCAAAGCGTTTGACAACATCTATACTTTTTGATAGTTAAAACATTTAATGCCGAGTATGTGAGAATTGGCCGTTAGTATAACAATTAAACCAGTGTGTCCACGGCAAAGATCATCTTCACAATATCAAGCTATTACTTCATAATTATACCTTGACTGCAATAATCACCTTTCTTGTATCGTGAAAGTTTGTAAATTAAGCGATTTGATTGGTTTGTATGCTAGAGAATATAGTCAATCAGAGGCCTTGACAGAAAGACACAAAGCTATAATGTTTACAGCCTTTAGCTTGACATTGTAAAAGATATAGCAAGATACGCACTCTGCAGCCTGTGTGTGGTAAAACATCAGTACTTTCAAATACGTCGTCAGAGGGGCAAGTATTTCCAACTGCCACGAAACAACATTGAATTTTTTTAAATATTGGTATGATGAAAAAGGCTACAATTTACGCCCAGTTTTAAAAAAAATAGGTTCTGCATTGATTTTCGGTGATATAACGTAAATCAAGGATATTACAGCTGTTACATAAACGTAATGATATAATTTGCAATATTATAGGAATTTCTTTAACTCTAGTGAAACCCAGTATTAAAATATTAGCTGTTAGATTTGAAAACAATTGCGAATAAATAACAAAGTGGTATGTGGAAATCACAAATATTAGTATTTTCTCGTTGACCTTGTATTGATCATTTAGCGAGCCTAAACCAACACCAACATGAACAAATGTTTATACCAATTGTGTCTGTTAGGCTCTAAATAGGTCACTGACCAATGACTGGACATTTGACACATTTGGAACTTTTGATTACATCTTTCTCAACATATGCCCAGAAGGCCTTAAATCTTTTAATTTAACAAATATGTTCTGACGAAAAGTTCAAAGTATAGACCAATATTTCGTCGCAATTTTCATATTCATATAAACTAAACGACAATTTTTGCGATTGCAATCAAAACCTCTTTAAAAATACCAAATAAGCTATGTAAAGGTATGGCTTACAAATGTGGGAACTAGAAAACGTCTGTAATATTTAATTCAGACAGTGTTCATCAAATTCAAATCAAAACTGTTTAAATTCTTAATAATTTGCATTCGTTCCTAATTAATTATAAGAAATAGTAGTAATAGTACAATGACTCAACCATTTGTATTGCAGGTGATATCTCTTGACAATACAGGTTTAATTGAACGTTTGACTTAACTGAAAAAAAGGCTTGCTTTAATTTCTGCATCTAATATACCCTCATACTTACAGTTTAGGTCCAGAGATGATGTGAGGTAACCCTGTTCCACAGTATAGTAATTTACATTAAAAGTTGAAGAACAGAAATAGCATAGAGAATACCACAACCACCCATATATCACAACATCTATACATTTACTCACCTATTTTCAGATCTTTGTTTGGTCTCTTTTGATCCAGCCAGTGTATATTTTCTGGTCCAGATTAATGAGGGAAGATGAACTTTACACAAGTTTCAAGTAGACAATATCAACTTTCCCAGTCTAATTAAAGCACATAGTACTTTGCACAATGTGAAAGATTGAGGACATGACAAATGACAAAAAGCTTTAAATGTTCAATTATTCATTGACAGTGTCAATGATTGAAATTTACTATATTTATAGTGATCATGAGTTAACCCATTTCCAATGCATGAGCAATGTTCTTAATAATTGATATACGCTAAAAGCGGTTTTAGTAACATTCGAAAATATACACAAATAAGAAACAGATCAAATCAAAATACAGCTTTTGATATTTTCTTATAATTTTCTGTGGGTGACGGTGCTTGCTTTGCAAACAGAGCATATGATAGGTTGATTTTTTTCATAAACGGGAACTTTTGGGAGAATCAAACCCTCCCTTCCCCGAAATCAAATAGAAAAAGCTTAGAGCTGTATTTTAATTCGATTGAAATGACGATACAACTCTTGTGTCAACTGGAATATCATGTCTAATATTCAGACAGAATAATAATTGATATTCTGATATACATTCACAGATACGTCAGATATTCGATAAAAGCTACCGAGATAGAAATACAGGCAGTACGAAGTATATCAGGGAAACATTTTATTTCCGTATTTTCTCATTTTTACAATGTCAAGCTATTACGAACTTCGTCTTATACCATGACTAAAATGGCCACTATTCATGTACCTCTGAAGTTTGAAAATGCAGCGATTTGGTTGGATTGTTCTCTAACGAATACAGAAACTCTGTAAACAATTAGCCATAATAGTCACATTCTTTCTGTCGAGGGCTCTGATTGGTTGTATTCGCTAGCGTACAATCCAATCAAATCGCTGTATTCAAGAGAGGCCTCTATAGAAGTCAAGGTCAAGTTCGTAATGGCTTTACATTGTGCAGATAGAGTATTCCAAGTCTGTTCTCATAACGAAGAATTTTCAACAATTTCTCGAACCGTCTGACAGAGAATGGAAGAGAATTTATGTGATAAAGTGATCAAGATTTCGGAAATATTTTGGTATTTTTGTAATGCTGATAAGAAACAGAATATCAATAAATAGACGTTAGTCATGCTAATATCAGCCGAAGAAAATTCAGGCCTTGTCACCAAGCTGGTTATAGAATATGCTATATGATATATATTTTTCACCTATGCTACTATGGATATAATGTTAATGCAGACCTACCAGAATATTACACACACTGTTTTGTTTAGGGTCAAATTGTTTTAGAAGCTAACTTACATTTAAATCATGGTCATCTTTTAGATTATGTAGTGTCTGTTTCAATTTCTCATTAAAGCTTTCTCTATTTCTCTGCTTATAGGCTTCAAATGCTATTTCCTCCATCTTTTTGCGAGCATGGTTTACTTTATTGTGCTTTCTGCACAGGTAACCTCGAACACGGGCTTGAATTATGGTAGCTTTTCTGTCTAGTTCTTGAAGGTACTCATTTAATCTGTCTAAATGTGAATAACGTAGAAAGACCTGAAAGAGATCATAGTCATTTTTTAAAATCCTTTAAGATAGTGGGTCACAACCCCAACAACTAATTTCAATACGATAGTTATTATATTCTTATTGCGTGCTTAAGTTGGTTTTTTTTAAATCATTTAATAAATCATCTTGAACTATGGTTAGTTTGAGGTTCATCAATTTTTATCATGCTGTCACCTACACAATTTAAAAATTTAAAACAAGTGAAATTTCAGATAGAACTACATGACCCTCTAGAGCAAATGTTGTCACATTCGATTAAGTCGAAATCAGTTTATATTTTTTAAAGGAATAAAGCAAACTTTGTGTTTTGCCCACTGTTATTTAATCGTGGAAGAAGTCAACACAATCTGAAAATTGGTGTATTTATTCATTTAATCAGTACATTCCTTAGACAATAAGAATCATTAGGAGAAAAACATTGTTCCCGTATCGACATCAAGTCAAATACACCGGAGACATCTATAAGCCAGGTACTTGTTTGGTATTTACCATAGTTTTTTTTATTTTAAATAATGAGGATTCAAATATGGCTTTAAGATCATATACACAAAATTACATTCTATAATTCTTACATAAATTTTATACAAATGGTATTATCACTTAAAGAAACCATTTTGATTACCCCAAAACTAGTTTCTATCCATTAAAATTGCTGAACAATATACTGTAAGTGAAGGAAAACTATACCTTGGTCTGTCCTGTTTCAAAATCAGAAAGTCCCAATGTCTTCAGTATGGCAACACAGTTAATAGGCTTGGGCTCCACATACATATTTGGTCGAAATCCAATTATCTTATATCTAGTAATAGAATAAAAATATAGATGAAGAAATAATGGATTGGAGCGAGTCGAGCAAATAATTGGAGGCTTTACCAGTCTTAAACTTTTGAAAAGCAGGACATGGGAGAAGTTTGTTAACTATGGAATATGCAAAACAAATGCACATGTCTCAGCATTTATAAAATCGTTGATTCTTAACTTAAAATCTTGCTTAGTACTTATCATCTAAATCTAATTTCCGAACTAATTTTCAGCTCATTTACTGAGGAATGCACGAATCGTTAAATTTGGAAATAGTCACAAGAAAGGTCATTAAGGTCAATTCAAAATTCAACATTTACCTGTCAATGAACTTGCCAAAGGCCATTCTAATAGGATAATCTGTTTGTCGTATGCGGCTGACCTCAAATACCCCACTCGAACGCAGTTGGTTAACAACCTGGTCATGCTGGAACTTTTCTGGTACTTTCTGATCATTTGGCTTGATACACCTTTGATAAAACAGAAGATATACTTTTGCAGCTTCTATTACCAACTTTATGACTTGAGCATAACAAAATTGCCTTTGACCGATACAGGTTCTTATATGCTCTGTCTCAACAAACAGACATGTCTTCTGATCTTAAGGAAATGGCACATGTGATAAAACTTAACAATGTATTAATCCCTTACCTTACAAAGCTGGGATCAGACGAGTTCATCCGAGTCATAAGATCCACCAAGGAATTCTGAAAATATAATTAAGCTCATGAGTCATCAGTTGCTTTTAAGAATTAGTATAAGTATTGGAATATCAAACTGATATACAATTACCAGTCGGCCTATTTCAACGAGAATCGCTGACATTCCATGAACTTCACTCTTGCTTCCGACGCTGTAGATTTCAATCATCGAAATATTTCAAAGAATAACAAATTTTAGCTTCGTTTGACAATCATAGCTTATTAAAATTTTCAGTCACCCATATATTACACTTATCTAACAGGATAAAATTACTTTTCAAACATGTCTGGAGGGATAATATTTAGATTTCGGTCATTAATTTTAAATTCTAGCCGATTTGTACTTCTGTATATTCAGTTCTTTCTATTTGTTTGTGCATACCAAGTACATGTTATCTAAATAGCAATGAACTTGTACAGCCCATGCAACAATTGCTCCATAAATGCTTTGTAAGTTATAGCTTTCAGATAAGGTTTTACACCCAAACAACCACCCAGAAAGTCAACTATCGAACTCTATAGTGTTGGACCAAGTGCAGAAAAACATTCCTCTTAGGTAAATGAAATGATTTATTTTCAGTTCAAAGAATCAAATTGAATATATTGGAGTTTTAAGTTTTACTTTTCGGCTCCTAATAGCAGTAATCCTAAAAGCATGTAATTATGGAAAGATTTTGCCAGGGCAGCGGCATTAACCCACTGTTTAACGATTTCCAACAGTCGATGGATCTTTAACGTACACAGCCTGTAGAACAAGAAGCCTTGGCTTATTGTCCATCTTCAGTAACCCAAAGGAAAATTAAGTAAAACCTCATTTTTTTGAGAGCCTATTGCTTATAATTGAAGAGGTCATTTCACCAAGTACGATCTGGGAAAATCGCCCGCGACCACGTGCGACTATGATCGCAGCTTGATTTTTCTTCGATCTTGTTCGTTCTTTCGACGCTCTCTGTGCGACTTTTAGATCGAAGCTCAGTTTTTTGACATGTCTTTTTATTGGGGAGACCAATCCTCGACTATGTGCGACCACGGAAGATCAAGGCGTGACCAACCCTCGGTCAACCGTCGACTGTGTACGACTTTCGGCGACCACGCCACGCTCTGAGATCGCAGCTCGGTCTTCACGGACGATTTCTAGGTGAAATGGGGGTATGAGATACATAAAACTGTATCCTGCTTATGATCATAATCTATGAGGCATTATGCTGTAATTGGCGTTAAACCATAAAACAAATCGTGTGTATGTGTTAAATGTCTCTCATGGGGTTTTTATGGTCTGACATTACTGGTATTTATCTAGACACAAAGAATTAAAAGATTGCTTGGCAAAATTTGCGAATAACCGCAAACTGTTGCAGTTTTCTCATGGGAAATAAGGCTTAGGGGAACATGAGTAGAAAACCTTGTCTTTCATACTTCCGTATCTAGTCGTTTTAGTATTGTTTTAAAAGGATGTTAGATATTAATAAATAAATAAAGGGCAAATAATGACAAATACAGTCTTACCCGGATTCTTTGATTATAAAGTGAAATCAGGATATTCGGTTTTGACAATTGTGAAAAGCAAAGAGTGGACGGGTTAATTAAGAATTGTCGGGGCGCGTTTTGACTCAATTTTGTTGACAAAAAGTATAAAGATATCAAAGGGAGATAATTTGTTTTTATCTGATCTACACCCGGCCATTCTATTATGTGAATGGGAGAACGTTATTAACATTATTTCGGTGTGATTTGATGTGATTTCTATGAATTACTAAATTTAATATGTGAATAGACGGTGTCTGGTGCGGTGTACGGTGTGGGCTTATCGATACAGTAGAAAATAGTAGAAGCGAATCGTGTGCGCACCGTGTCCGGACTCGTACCTCGTGTCTTCACTTGTTCTCTTTTGTACTGTATCAATAATTCCGCATAGTACACCGCACCGGACACCGGACATCGTCTATTCGCGGCTTTATTCGTGGTGCACTTCTAAAATTGATTATAATGGTATTAATAATATATGGACACCAGGTTAAATATTGTGTTCATATTCAACTGTGACGGGTAAATATTGAACAGTATCAAGTAGAATGTGGCAGGTTTTCTCGTTTTAATAAAATATTGACATAAGGTGTTCGACAAACCGTTCTCTGTGTACATCTAAAACTTTAACTTTGATTGGACACAAGATATCTTGATAGCAGCTTATTTGTGAGAATTTGGTCTTAAATAAATTGTATTTTTTGTATAGCGGGACGAGGCGAAATCTTTGATTAGCCGATATACCACAAAAAGATTCGAATATCCTGTTGACTTTTTTTTATCACTACTAGATATCCCTTACCCAAACTTATCTAGATATATTTTGCTAAAAAGTATATTGTCGAGGATTACAGATTTAAGTTTATAAAAAGACAATAACTACTATTCATTTCAAAAGAAAACTTCGTTTCTAAGTTGGCTTCCAGAGCATTCGCACCAATGGCACTTGCCCATCCGTAAAATATTAACATTTATTAACAAACACTCGTGCCCGAAACCAATTCAGCGTCCAGTTTCTCTTGAGTTTTATCTTGATTTTCGACGGTTTTTTTTTTGTATTTTATTTTTTTTTGAATACTGTTAAAATGGCGGAAAATATGGAATTTGATGAGATTCTTTCCGAAAAGTGATCTGGGTTGGTAATGTAACACTTAGTTAATTTTTGGTGAGAAGGTAAGATAAAAGTCCAATTACCTTCGTATTGGTAGATTTTCGTATTGATAACACTTACAAATCAAATTACTATGTCAATTATACAAGTTCAGTTTATATTTAACTAAGACATTGAAAAACTTGTTTTATAACAAAAATTATAAGATGCACAATGAGAAACTGAATTCAGTGGTGATGAAAAAATGTTACATCAAATACTCCATGTTCCTTGTGAGATTTAGTTCAACCTGTTGTCAACATAAACATTAAAACAATGCAGAAGCATGAATGAAATGTCTTTATAAAGAAGTAAAGGTATGGAAAATTTTTTTTAACTTGGCATTTAAGAACAAAATGATAAAAAACATTTGAGGTAAAGTTGTTTAGGATAAGTTGTATTTGCTTTACCCGAATCTTGTCTATCACTTAACATGATTTTTTAAAAGGAAATATTTTGTTGTTGACATTGTAAGATCAGGTGAAATCTTCTTTTAGTCAACATTAAGCATCTACTATTTAATTTTATTTAGTTAATTTACTTGCTGCATATCTGTGAAAAAAAAACTTGCATAATGTTATGTTAAGTGGATTAACAATGTTATTGCATATTTTTGACCTTTTATTTCGTGTTTACATTCAAAGTTTTCAAAATTCCTATACTCGGCAGGTTAATATCTAAACGTATTTATAACGCTCGTTCAGTCCCATCGGTGTTATCAATGAATAGAAGGAACTCTGGTTCACTTTATTCAATATGCTTTGTATGAGTCAATGAATTGTTACCAAGTAAAGCAACCATTTTTGTTCCAGAGGTAGTATCCCGGTAGCTCACGATATCCTTGAGTTTTGTGCTTATGTACATTAGTACAAAACAATCTGTAAAAAATGACTATGTAAAAGCGCAATGATAGGCCCGAATGAAAACCACGTGACATCATGAATATTTATTTTAGATTCCTTTTACGAGGATCACTTTCTTAAGTGGAACACGGTTGAATATGTTATCAAATCTGAATCATCATGAGAAAAATCCCTCAAAATGATTTTTAAATTAACATTGACCTCATATTAACAATGTATATTGTAGAAAAATTTCTTAGCACTCGTCATTATAATAAGTATTTACATGAATATGCAAATGATACAAAAAATAATATAGGCTTTATCGGTCCACTGATAATTTGCAGCTATCGATATCGCAATTTCCTTCATTTTGGATAACTTTAATTGCGACAGCATCATGAATACCAAACACCCGCCCACTAAACAATAATCAGGGAATAGCCATTCATCAGCTGATACATTAATGACCTTGAGAATTCTGGGTGACCCAGTCACGGATTCACGTACCTCAAACTAAATGTCCTTGCCAAGTGATGAGGCCAAAACATATACCAGCAATATTCAATTGATGAAAAAATTGCATTGCATAAATAACAAAAATATCTTACCTTGAAGTATTGTGCAACTGTTGTTTGGTTTTTCAGAGATCTGTCATACCTGCAATTTGAACATAAAACATTAGTCAATTTTTGGCCTTACCTACATTTACCAAACCTCTTTTTGTGATAAAAAATCACTTGTTTGTTTGCCAAACGGTGTTTGTTATAGATTCTTTGTAACGGTATCGTGGCACAAAATGCAATAAAACTCGATAAAAGTGTTGTTGGTTGATATATTGAATGAGATGTTTTAGTGTAGGTCTATAAAAAATAAGTTTGCAAAAAAAGTGAAATGTCTAGTGTTTTTTAATGGTGTTTGTATGATACGTAGATAAGTTGCATTGAGAAAATATATACAAATTATCACACACATTGATCAAGTGTCTAGGTGACTCATAGTCATGACTTCATGACCCATACAAATATCATTTCATAGAAATATTAATTTCCACCTGCCTTATAATGTTACACCTATATAATTTTCAAGTCTGTAAATTAGTGTAAGTTAAAGAAAGGTAATTTGGTCACGGGGCGTCTGACGATGAGAACGACTTTATTACAAGCTGCAAAATACTAAATTCAGTATATTACAACGTGCAGCTACCTTTGCCTCTACGTAATTACAGCCTAGGTTTTGCTTTTCTTGTAATATAATGCAATTTATCCTTTGTTAAGTTTCGTCGAAATCGATTAGTTGTGGTTTACAATACACATAGTTATCTCCCTTAGCTATATCCTGATATAATGACCGACTGGCAGTTCAAAGCATCTGATCAGATCCGAAATGGAGTTTTACGTCCTTCCTTTTCTACACCATGTAGATCACAGTGCGAAGGTCTCATATCAAACCATTATCTGACCGCAAGCAACTGTCATCAGCCGATAGTAAAAACAAAATAATTTGGATCAGAATTTTCAAGTGCTGGTGACTCGGACATTAGACACGCATCATTCGCCGAATCTGAGACACGTCAGATCTGTTACTAGAAAACAACAGACAGAAACGGCAATTTCTCGGTTGTTCCTGCGCTCATGACGACTACGTCAAGAGATAAATCAAATTCCATCAGTTGCTAAAGCCGTCGTAGTCTCGTGTCTCTCCGATTCTCCGATTAATCAAAACATCAGTTAAAAAGCTATAAATG
The DNA here is from genome assembly GCF_000327385.1 of Lottia gigantea. Lineage (NCBI taxonomy): Eukaryota > Metazoa > Mollusca > Gastropoda > Lottiidae > Lottia > Lottia gigantea. The sequence continues at coordinate 1,691,751 of NW_008707617.1, read as the reverse complement.
TTAATATAAATTGAAATCATTGTGTCCTCGGCGAAAACGCATTCCACTTCTGAAGAAATGATTGTTAGTGATGTTCCAGGATGGCGAAAGCTAATCCTGGCTCAGATCTTATTGAATGAGCAAGCCAATCAATTCCAAAACAGAGTATCGTGTTATATTAACTATCCCTGAAAGCGGACACAATCATAGAATATTTTCAAATAATTCAACTTTTAACTAAAAACGAAATCTCGTGAAACAATATGTTGATATAAAGCCAATTGTGATACATACAAAACAGCATATTTATGAAGAACAAAAAAATTAAAAAAGTACTCGTGCAACAGAATCAAATATTCCAACGTTTTGATTTATTAATTAATCCAATATCACATTTCTAAAATGGCCGACATCAGTTGCTGGACAAGTATCTATGTACTGAGTAATGTATCCTAACAAAAAACTCAAACAAAGTATATTTAATACTTGAATAACCAATGAAAACATAGAAATGGGTAAAAAAAAATCTAGAATGATTATGTTTAAAGACGAATGCTTGTATTAAGGGCGTTAAAAGCGAAAAGTAACAATACAGAGAAATTCAGTGAAGAAAAGATGTGTCTCATAAGTGACCGCGTTGAATGTATGAATAGTCACCTTCAAGAGCTCTCAGAATATTTCTCAAGGAATGTAAGAGAAAATTTATATAACTGAGAAACATCTTATGTTTTTCCATAACATGTATGTATAATATACAGGCATATTATACTATTATGTAGCTATATAATAACCATTAGGGGAGTCTGGTGCTACTCTGAGACTGTATTGGTCAAGTCGTCAATCCTATTGGACAAACCAATAACGTCTGCATTATGTTCGAATGTGGCACTGTTAAGAGCAACATTAATTTATAAATTAATATTTGTATTTATGTATATAAAGATGGTTTCCTTATTTTTTAGTGTCAAATTTATCAAACTATTTGATTAATTAGTGTTTCTAATGGATTAACGTGTATTCTTATTCATATCGTTATGTTCTTATTGCATATACTTAAGAGTTTTAACACGTCCATTTATGTACTGTCTGGATAAACAAAAACATACTTTGTGATCTTTCTTGATCGGCCACTCTGCTGGCAATTCTCTTCTAATTTGTCTAATTATGAATTAATTATGGACATGCGAGACACATTGGAATTTTTCCAAATCATAAGAACGCCTCTACTTTCTATTCATAGAAATATTTGCAGTTTCACTTTCAGTCAAAATAAGGGAACCAAACTTTAATTATACAAATAAAAGTGTAAATGGATGTCGGTGGTGTTAATGCAATGATTAAGAGTAATTCTGTGCACTTCTTATGGTTCAAATATAAAAGTCCTAGTAGACAGCAAATTTACTAATTATCAAACAAAACAGAACATTTAGTAGTTTTTGTCATAAGACCACCCGGAAAAAAGAAAATGTACTCACATTTAGGAAGTTTGGTCAACACAGACTAACTTACTTCCCAAGAAAAATGTGGTCTTAGATGAATAGAGCCAAAATAATTATAATGATAGGTCAATTTAATTAAGAGATAAAAATGTCAACCCTACCTTTCAGTTGTTGATGTACCTGTGCTAGTTACACCTGGTGTTTTTCCTCGTGGTTTTGTGGCGAACGACCTGAAAAAAAAAGTCCACAGCATTTTAATATATCAAATGATTTGCTTTTACTTATAATAATTTTATTCCAAATATCGTCGCTATCGTGTCGATATTTGTAATTTCAGCTTTACCTACGTTTCCTTATTTTGTCTTTTTCGTAATGAGTGATTCGAAAGCTTTCATCATGGACTTTAAGTGGTATTTTTTTTTTGGTTTGAAATTTGTACTAATAGTCTATAAGTATCTGGTGTCAATTTAGTCATTTAGGTTGTTATGTTCGGATCTCTAAATGGTCGTTCAATGTTTGGATTAATGTCCGTCAGTTTACATTTTGAGAAGATGCTCTCGCACACATTACCCGTATCTTGTTTTTGCGCACACTATTAGACGCATTTAAGGGTGATTCCCTGATAGATATGAGTTTTGTATATTATTTATAATACTTATAATGCCTAATTATTGTAAATATATGTGTCAGGCAACCCCAATGAAAATAAAATTAAAAGCATCTCATTATGCGAATATAACATTCACAAACGTGATATTTAAACTTCGTCATCGATGTGTGGAAAACTTTGGAAATAAATTTGATGAAATTATTAATACACATAAATTTAAAGATAAATTTTGGATTTGATGTCAAAATAACAACTTATTCCTTCAACATATTTGCAGTCCTTAATAAACCGAAAAATATTAGTAGTAAGATATGCTTATTCGTTTATTGAATATTTATTTGCCTATTGGTTGCTTCAAATCCCCTCTAATAACTAATAAAATATTACTATAGGTATTGATAAATAGTCAAAAGGGATTATGTTTAAATTAAGTTCTGACGACACTCTATATAAATACATTTCAACAAGTGGCAATGACTTTATCAGTTACATGCATCCACCCATGGTACATAAAGACTATTGTTATCTTCTTAATCGTATTGTTACTATCAAATATTATACTTCGTGTTTAACGATACGGTAGACTTGAGAACATAGTTCACTCTTTTTTTTTTTTATCCCAAAGAGATTACGTATCGATCAATATGTGGGTAATGCTTTACGTTACATGATAGATTATATCGATTATATTATTTGTAAATGGGAATAAGGGTGGTCAAGTTGTAAATTCCCAGGCTTAAAATTGCACTTTGATTTATGATTAGTCGTGGAATATTGTAAAAGAAGTTTATAACGGCACCGTCAACAAAATTGTACATGTCTCATGATTTTATTAATGCTAACAGGAATGGACATGTGTAGTATTGGTTGTAACATTCCTAAATTCGCAACTTGTCTTTTTTCTGGATGTCGGACGTTATATGTAGCACAACCATCCTAAGTAAGATTTACATTTAGTGAATTCAATACTCTAATCTCGAAGCGGCTTTACTGATTGTCGACCAATTTAACATGACTTTTAACCGATTCGAAATGGTTGTGAAACAAGAAAACCAGACGAGTCCAGCTTTGATATGTGATGAAGAAAATGTTACAATTGTTGACAATGTGGAGGCCATGTCAACAAAGATCTCAATGAAATCCTCACGATCTTCCACTTTGCTCAATTGTCACCGTTCATAAATGTTTGTTTAGTTGTTATCTTATAAAGCTGCACCAATTTGAAATAATGAAAAAACGATGCATTTTATCAACATGTTAAGCTCTCTCTGCATTGAGCTTAAATTGACATCATTTGAATGCCAGATAACTTAAGAAATTTGACATCAATCCATGTCAACCATTGAAGTGCATCTTTTGTAGAAAGCAAACCTGTTCATGTGAACCGTGAACAGACAGTTTGTTTTAGACTGTTGACAAAAAATTCCCACTATTTAGTTATAATATTATAACGGAGTTCTTAAGTACATAATACCTAATTAACAACAATCGCTTTCCCATATCTTAACTCTCCCTAGAAACAGTTCCCAATGCAAAGCAGAAGGAATGATATTTTTTTCTTTGATTCGTGTATATAGCTCTAGCAGGAATAAAGTGATGTCAGGTAGTTTGCAGAGAGAGAGTACCTCTACAGGAAAGAGTTAAAAACCACTTGAGATTTCCAACCGCCTCTGAAATCTAACATATTCAGCTTGAACAAAGAAACTCTTTTTTTCTGTTACTTGTGGACGTAATCTATCACTGTGGATAAAGAGAATACATTTTTTTCTATCTCCAAGCAAGAGTGCTGATGCTCCTTAATGCATTTCATTTCATTTCATTTTCCAAGCAAAAGTATTATCCAGGCCGCGTATTCTCGTCTTAGTGCTAGGATATCCTGGAAACAGTGATAGGACTTAAGACCCTAGGATATCCTAGCGCTAAGATCGCTTCGAGAACACGCGACCAGGAGGCAAAATTCCAAAACTTACCCTGATATAGTTCCCGTTCTAGATAGTTTGGCTTTGAATAAATCGCTGATCAATTGGCTTTGACTAGATTTCATACAATCTACTATACATATACTTAAATTATCTCTGTTCTTCTCCAAGAATCCTGCTGCATGATATTCAACCTATATAAAAAGTATAAAGTCTCATATAGAAGTTGTAATCAAAAGTCCATAAGTTACAAATTAAGAACAATAAATGCATAACTAAACATCATCAGCTTTTCCTTCAAAACCAGGATTACATAAATTGACCACATCGACCGACATAAAAGACATTTACGAAGATGAGATAAGATGAGATAAGATGATAAGCAGACGGAGATTAAGCTTTAGTATCTATGTTCCTTTTTCACAAAAGTAACCTTTAGTCACACAAGTAACCTTAAGTCACAAAAGTAACATTTAGTCAAAAGTAACCTTCAGTCACAAAATTAACTTTTAGTCACAAAAGTAACCTTTAGTCAAAAGTAACCTTTAGTCACAAAAGAAACCTTCACTCACAAAAGAAACCTTTCGTCACAAAAGAAACCTTTAGTCACAAAAGTAACCTTTAGTCACAAAAGTAATCTTTAGTCATAAAAGAAACCTTTAGTCACAAAAGTAACCTTTAGTCACAAAAGTAATCTTTAGTCATAAAAGAAACCTTTAGTCACAAAAGTAACCTTTAGTCACAAAAGAAACCTTTAGTCATAAAAGCTTCTTTCAGCTGTGTTGGACACATTGCTAGTTTAATGTGGTCAAAATTAAAATCTAATATTCACCTACCGTTCCGACATAATGGTGAACACAAAATGCCAAATCACCACTCTTTGATTTTGACACTAATTTCGTATTTTTGCAATGGGTGGTGATTTTCTCCACTAATGATGAATCAGTTGATCTTGGAAATCTAATTTCTTCGTCCATTAGTGCAAAAATACCCAGCGGTTTCTGAAATACAGTTTACAGAAGGCCGACTTGAATATGGAAAAAAAAATGAAACAATTATTGATAATTCAATTGATAAACTATTTAAGAACAATTTCTGGGTTATGCTGTCGTTGAATCTAGGGATAGAGGCCCGAAGTTTGGGGATTTTTTTTAAGCAAGACTATGTATTCCAGGATTATTCATATTTATGTTAGTTTCTGACACGTCATTATGAAATTTGGAAACTTAGGTTTTGTACTTATATCTCCACATTAAATACAGGTTACATTGATATACATGTAAACCTTTCATCGACATCTAATTGACCTAAATCAATACAGAAAGCAAGTTTTTTTGGGGCCAGTTCTATCTATACATACCATCATGAACAAATTCAGCAAATCGTTGTTGTTCCGATATTGAATATTTTTCCATGACAATCCTTCACGTTCATATTCTTGTCGGTCCAAAACAAATACGTGCTCATTAAAGTATGTCTGCATTTGTTCATTAGCAACATTTATACACAGCTGTTCAAGACTGTTGATCTTCAGATTTTCAAACCCTGGCATATCAAGAATTCCCAGGCTTGGTCCTGAATATTTACTGCAAGTAAAAAGGAATTCAAATAGCAATTTCAGTGAAACGTGTCATATTGTTGAAGTGAGTGAGTCATATGAAAGTATCAACGCTCTTGCAACGGGAAAGTTAAAAATTTACTGGCAGGGCTAGAAAATTGAAAAATCTCAGTTATGCAAATTACAATGACCAGGTGATCATTTGCATTTTTAAAGTCTGGACATAAACACAGAAAGTGAAATCTTAAATCGTGTACGATTATTTGTATTCTATTTAGGTTATTGTAGTCATTCTATGAATGTTAACCGAGTTTAAATAATCAAGGAATCTGTATTGTCTTTCAACGCACTGTCATTTAAATGGACATTCGTTTTATAATAATACAAAACATGTACCTGAATTCTTTATCAGGTTTAAGTCTTGTGTTAATTTGTCTGACAATCCAGCCAAATAAACGACTGTAAAGAGCTTTAGCCAAGGCATCACGACTTTCCGCGGCCTGTTCGACTGTTCTGTGAATGACCAATCGCTCACCTGAAATAAAGGGTTGTATAAGATCAATGCTTTTAAACAGTCAGTCAATTCCATATATAATAAGCGGTGTCTTCCCAATATCACCCCTTCACATTTCACCCATAAAATATTCCCTTTTCGCCCCTTACCCGTTTCGCCCTTTTCCCACATCGTCCCTTGCTGTTTTGTCCCTTTCCTATATCGCCCCTTCCCAATTTGCCCCCTCCCCAGTTCGCCTCTTTCCCATTTCATCGTCATCCAATTAGGTCAAAAGATTAATTTGACGAACATTCAAGAAGGCTGTCGTCAGACCTTAACTGAAGTGGCTGTGTTAAAAATAAAAGCCAATAAAAAAATAACGAACATTATTACTGTAATAAGCATTGATAATGCCTCAAACGGCTGAGCAATACCAAATATGTGACCGCATTTTGATGTAATAAGACAGACCGATATACTCAAAAGCTGACTTGGTCGTACCTTAAATTAATTGCTATGCGAGATTCTACTAGCTAAAAAGAAACCACTGCCCTAAAGATGTTTAAGCACGTGAGAAAAAGACAATGCTAACATTGTAGAACGTGGATTTCAGTGAATGTTGTTGAATTTGATACTTTTCTTAAAATCAAACTCACAAGGTTAAAAGGAATGTTTAGATTTTATCCTTAAAACAATAAATGGATTGAAGGTGTGTTAGTCGTGTATGGACATACCCGGCCCACTTGTTGCCACAGCCTACAAATATTTCACAAAGTTTATAAAGTTAAGACTTCTTGTTAACATGAGCCTTATTTCACACCTTTTACCTCAATGCATACGGTTAATGTAAAAGTGCTTGTGAAGAAACAACTTGGTAGGCCTTAGTAAGGTCTTGCATAGTAATGGCATAGTTATCAAATTTCGGTACCGATATTAAGCTACATCAATTACTCAAAAACGTATCTTTAAAGAAAATAAATGTTTTTCATGTGGTTTATTTTATCAATAGGAACTGTAGGTGATCTAGTAGTAATCTAAACGCCTTGATTTGATTTGATTTGAATCCAATTGGAACTGTGCATTATTATGGAGTTGCATTGCACAAAGGAACATAGAACAAGCGATGTTTCTGTCTATTTTTCAATTACAGATTGATGTAGTTGTATCAATCATTCAAGTCCATGGAACCCAAATGTTCACGTTATTACTACGTTACGCGTTAGGTAAGAAGTAAAATATGCTTTAAATTTATACTCGGATCTATTCGCCCAATATCAGAAATATATTTATGATTGATATACTTCCTCATGTGAAAAGTTCATAAGCTATTACTAATGCACCAGTATTGTTGTTTTGGATTTCGGATTTCGTTTTACGGTTTGGATGTTAGTACTTGGTTTATGTATAATGATAAAAAAAATAAAGGCATATTCTTCGATTAGGCATTTCACGACTTTTTTCTCCCAGTATGTAAAAATACTGAGGCATTTTTGTTTTATTTTGGCTACTACGACAACTCGATTAGCCAAGCTATTTTTATTTGTCGTTGTACATTTACATACTCTCTAACGATCAACTTCCAAAACAAATAGTTTTAAGGGTGTTCTTGCCACCTATGTTGTGTCTAACGCCAACACGTTTCATTCTATTGCACTACAATAGTATTTGAATTTAATTAAATTCTGCTAAATTTTCTTATCAAAATAACGACACGGGTTTGTCGTGTTGTCAAACATACACATGTAAAGGTGGAACAATGTTCAGCCGCGAAAGCTTTTAGTTGAGGGCAGACACGAAACTACATTTTAACTGTTTGATCCGCCATTTGAATTATTGGGGTGCATTGGAAGCAATATCAATAGGGGTCAACATGGAGCGTCCATATTTGAATGATAATTTGATGCCAAAGAATGAAAGTTTTTTTAGCCTTTTTGTGTATTGAAGACATATCTTCACGATATAGGAAAATATAGGCTATAACGAAAAATCTGAATTATGCTTCATGAATATCCATTTGCAACTGGCTTCAAAAATAAAACTGCACAAAATTTTACCGTTTACGTTATGTTTGATATCCATAACATTTTTTAGAATGAGAAATCTACATTTTGACAAACGATAGCTTGCCATGCATGTTGATATACGCCCACTGGCAGTTATTTGGCAGTACAGTAACAATCACAAGTATGCAATATACAACCTTTCTTTCGAATTTTTTGTGGTTGAAAATGACCAATATTGTTGTGTCAAAATTTTGCCTCCTTGAGTGTTTACAAGCTATAAAATTATATTGAACGCGTTTCAGGAACAGGGGTAATAACTCATAACAAATAGTTTTCCATTTTGTGATTTTCAATAGGGATCATCCTTGAGTGATAACAAACATATATACTAGGTTTCGTTAAAATTTGTGACTACTGGAGAGTTTACGAGTTTAAATAATACCGGCAATAACTCATATTAAATATGTTTTTCGATTTTTGTGACTTTCAATTATGTTCATCCTGGAGTTAATAAATATGTACACTTTACAAGTAAAGTCAATATTCATGAAGAATTGTGCTTTGTACAGTGTTTTCTAGCAATTGTGGGCGGATAGACAGATGGGTGATGACAAAGCACAGCGATAATTATCATAATTTAGACTATCACTACCAACTGCACGCAAATATCTCAATAAAAATTCCAACAGAAAAATACCGTAAGGTTTCTGTAGACCGACATACAGTTGGGTGTAGATGTTTTGTTGAATCTAGACTTTGTTTTTGGTGAATTACGACTTACCCCTTGTATAGTTAGCTGAGGAAATCAGGACGTCACTTAAATCTACAATGTCAATTTGCAGAAGCACTGCCACTGAAAAAAACAAAACAAATATAGACTTTTTGTTCTTGTAGTGTAAAAAAATCAAATTGGGGATAAATAAAAATTAACGATTGTGTTAAGGTATGTGGACCAATAAAACGATGTGGAAAGGTTGTAAAATTGTGAAGGGCAAAAGAGCTCACAGAAAATCATCATTGATCTAACAATGTACGCAGGCATACTAACAACCTCATTCATATATTTTTAAAATCAACATGAACATTCTAACAACACATTCTGTCTATTAAGTGACAAATAGTTGTGAAACATTGGCTAACAATCTTCATCACGTAAGAGCATTTTAGTGACAAGTTCACTGAAAACTGCTTCGTGTTCTAGAGGAAAATGTAACAGGAATTATTAAAAGTGACCTGAAAATCCAACCAACATCAACTACATCAGTTTCTGGAATGGAACTCAAGGTTATGAGTGTAGGACCATTTGACTAAGAAATGATTTGATTCCGATAGTACCCGAATCTTTTTGGAAAAAAAAATCTTTGGTGAAATTGGAGTTTAAAATATGCCAAACTATAAATTTAATTACCAATTTCTAAATTCTTTAAATCCGCAAATCTAGCCTTTTCTGTTTTCTCATCTTTAATATAGACTATATTGGTAACATGTAGAACTGCTGACAATACAGTAAATACCATAGATATTTCCTGAATTAAAAATAAAATGGTTATTTCCCTTGATTAAATTCCAATGTAAATGATATGGGGGATAACAACAAAATAAAAATGTTACTCCATTCTTAAAAAAAATGGTGTCCTCAATGAAATACCAATATATATGGTTCATCAGTACCTTTGCGGGGTCAGCCTCCCGAGACAGGCTGGGCAGACTGACTTAATGGAGGGACAACTCTCTTGGTTGAGATTCAAAATGCAACAGGTTTGTACAGTTTTTCCTCCAAGAAAACTTGGAAAAATAGAACTGATTAGTTGCATTCTGACACATATTTTAGGGCATAAACGTATAAAAATCATATTTTTGAAGTGGGGATACAACTAAGGGTGCAAACTCTTTTTCTAGGGGGACAAAAGCCTCCCCTGTACTCCCACTGGCACTGATTTTGGGTGCTCATGTGATATCATTGTGTAATATAATTCACCATCAATGTCATTTTGTTACTTACCCAGTCTGTAAATCCAACTAATTTCATGACATTTAGTTGTTTGTGAAACATTAAACGACTATTTTCTAAATCTCGTGTGCTTTTAAATACAGGGCGATTTCTGTTATCGTTTCGTAATATTCTGTAATATACATTAAAATGATCAAGTTTAACAATTATTGTGTACAGTTTTTCCAGATGAGAGTTTGAGGCAATCTATCTTCCTACGACCAGTTCGTGACTGACACTATGGCTACTTGACCATTGCATTAATTTGTTGTTTACCTGAAATCTTCCGGATGACCTAAGCTATAATTCCTCAACTCGTCCTTGGTCATTCCAGCAAACAAATAGTAAAAAATATGAAAATTTCTTTCACCAGGACCATGTTGTACAACACGACTCTTTTCCAGTAAGTAATCAGTTAATACAGCTGAAATGTAAAGTAAATGTGTACTTACAATACAACTTTTCTGATAGCCAGTCGAAGAAATTTCCAAAGTAAAATCATATCTACAGCCAGTCGGGTTACCGGGGTGGGTACAATTATCCCCAATATGGAAATATGGCTTGCCCCTCACCCCCACGAAAGTTGTCTCCCGATTGAGTCATGTCCCGTATGTTGAAAGCTTCAAATAACAAACTTACCACCGGCTAATTTCCCTTTACTAGTAAACTTCAGCTCAAGATTTTTACCAAATCGACTGGAATTATCGTTCATTAAGGTCTGTGCATTTCCGAACGCTTCTAACAACGGATTAACCTGAAGAATTATATTGTATGTATACACACACGACTTGAATAAACTCATCGAATTAATGGCAAAGTTATATCTGATTCAGCAGAAAACCTGCACTTCTAATTGCTGTTTGTGAGAAAGTGGGCCTATTTTGAAATATTGTTCACAAAATTTTGTATCTTTGAAGATCAACGTGCCGGAATGAAATTGTTCGAGATAGCTTTTATACTAAAGAAGTTCTAAAATTTTTTTCCGGACCACTGTTGGCATTGTTTTTTCACTCTACTCTGAAGTGAGCACATCGACAATTAATAATGTGCTAAATTTACAAAAAAGTACACCAACACAAAGAAATATTGTTTCTAACCTCATTTATTTTGACGTCCAAAAATGGATGAATGCTCTCACTCTTATAAGTGACATGGCTTATCATATGCTTCACACTTTCTGTTTTTCCAGATCCCGATTCTCCACTGACAACTATATTTTGACTTTTGTGTGAACTAAGCATGCGAAGATGCGTGTGATCGGCTATCCAGAATATGTGGGGTTTTAAGTTACTGCGGACTGAAACATTGGTGTACTGTTTGTGATCCTATAATACAAAAGGGTAAAAAATTCAATAACATCAGATTGATTTGATATACTTTGGACTGATGTTCTGGATTTTGAGGAATGGTTTGGATGACGATTGATTAGAAGTAGTGATTCTTTATGTTGTTGATAGTCGTGTGGTTTTGTTGTTTGTTTTAGTTTGACCCTCTCAACAAGGCTCAAACTAAAATGACTTAAAATCGTACGACTCGATTTAATCGAATTATATTCCGGTTTTACAAAAAATGTTATAATTGTCCAATCGTTAACAAAAAAAAAAATCAAAAGACATCAATGATTGTGATTAAAGTGGAATCATTGGAATATTTCAGTCATTAGGTCAATCCAACTCCCCAAGATAAAAAAAATATATCTGATGAAACGGTCAATGGTTCATAGTCGGGAACTATCTGATTCTGGGTTTGTTTTACTTACCGATTTTCCATAGATATCGACAGTTTTAAACGGGTTAATAAACAATAATATGTCACCAATATACGTCTGTAAAATATAAAGAAGACATTATATTTCGGGGAAGGGAGGGTTTGATGCCTGGTTAACTACGACATTAACATTAACAGTGTCCAAATGGGAACGGACAAAATAGACAATGGGTGAATCGGGTAGGGACATAATGGGAAGCGGCAAAATAGGAATAAATTAAGAGCAGTGAGGGAAGGGGCGCTATGGGATAAACCGTTTAAAACATAACTATGTTATAAATAAATAAATAAATATATAATAATATTTTATTCACAAGTTGATTGGGTTTAGGAACAAGCTCTACCTATACATCCAAGTTTTAATCTGAAATTTATTCGTTGAATATGCGGTAACAGTTGTAGGTGCATCCCGATGCGTTTTGTTCGACTTTCAGTTTGAGCACACTTGATAAGCTAGTCTAATACACCTCGGAATGCACCTATTGTTCGTGTCACAGTATCCACTCGCTGGAAAGTGCTGCCACGTGATTGGTCAAAACAGGGGCCAAGCAAAGGTTAACAGAATTAATTCAAGAAGGACAGTATTAGACCTTACTTTAGGTTACGTACAAAGCTAATAGCAAATAAAACATTCGAAACGAAACTAATAAAATACGAACGAAAGTGAGGTCTTATTTTAATAAGACTGTATTAATAGTTACATTAATCAATAATGGAGAGGGGTGATATAGGCAAAGCCTGTTCCTCCTTTTCATAATGTATATTTATATAATTGTGAATAAAATATTGATTAAAAAATAAAATAAATAAATAAAATATTGGACAATATGATTTCAAATAATTCTCCGACTTTTTCCATATATATCTATAATACATCATTTCGAACGGGTAAATAAAATTAAGACTTTTGACAAAACCGTCACCGAAATCGTGTCAATATGAGTTAAACGCTACCCGGGATATGTCAATAAGGTATAGAATGCATACCATACATAATACATAATTACAACAGATCTAGGTAACTTTCTCGCGATTAAATACTTATAGAGAGAATAAATATTGATATAACCTTAATATTATAACATACACCCACTATTAAACTGAAAGTAGTTTCTTTATGTCGAGTAATGTTATTCAAATTGTTGCCAGTCACCTCGAGTCTGTTGATATTAGTTTCGAGTCACAAAAAAGTTCAGAAAAAATATTATTTTACTACGAATTTCAAAATAGTGAAAGTATTTTGATAGCATTTGCGTTAATTTTATTTTGATGACTGGCAATATTTTGCTTTGACCATGTTTCATATACTTATATACGTTTCTATTATATAAATTATCTATTTCGCCATACACGAAAAATCTCAATTGCCCAACTCTATGGTATCCCAATGTGGTTTCAAAGTTCTATCCAAATCCAAAACGGTAATTCGTCTGATATATAAACTTACATAAAATTCATTTTTGATATATCTTTGCTTCAAATTTTCTACTATAGTTTTCTCATCTAATATCGACAGTAAAGCTAAATCATCTGTTTCACTTGGTCTGTTTCCTCTGATATGGAATCTGAAATAGGCAAATGGAACATCATGACATATTGCAAAGTTTAAAGGGTAACAAAGGGTGAAGATAACAGAAAATGCGCAATGCTGTTTTTCGTAGAATTATGTTTACTCCATTATATATATACTGAACAGATAAAGAAACGCCGAAAAGCACATAAAATAGTGAATTGTTTATTCAACTTTCAATAAAACAATAGATAATTGTCCGAAAACAACCACATTTGGCACAAGGATTGTTTGAGTGAATTTGATCACATGATCTTTATAATTGGGGGCTGTCAGTCAGTATCTGGTGTGTTCATTACGGTCCGACATGTTCTGTTGCTGGAATGGTAGAAACGCCATTGGAATCTGCGCCCAGACTCTTAGGAAAGCTACATTGAGTTCTGCTGCATTTCTTGGAAGTGATTGTCATAAACTGGCCTTTTTATGTCTAAAAATCATATTTTTAAAGAAAATAACAATTCTGATCGTGCACGACTTTGTCTTAATAATCTAAAAAATGCGACATTTCTTTATCTGTTCACTATATGTGTAGCGACTCCAATCTTAGGTGTCGACAACATATTTTCAGAAGCGTACATTTTGTTGTAATTTTGAATGATCTATTAAGGATAAAGGAAATGCATTAAGTACATACTTAATTTGGTACTGCACATAAATTTTACCAATTAGCTAAGTAATAAACCTCCTTGACGTTCACTTATTTTACGCCCACATAGAATCCTGAGCGTATATCACGCCCAGTACCTCCGACAAAGTTTCTAGTCTCTCTCTGATTTTTTTGATAAATGATAATTGTCATAACTCATAATTAATGTTAACTGTGAAGATGATCAGATGTCTTTTTTGCCAAATATATAGATTATGTATTATCATTATACGCGCATAATATTTTGCTACCATAAGCGTATTTGATCAGAATTCAAATACAGTCTAAATTTTAGATTATCTTAATGTCTGTTGTATGTCTATCGTGTAATGTCGATCATTTATTTGTTGGGCGGACGTTTCGCTTGTTGTTCGATTAACAGCATTAATCTAATCCGTTTTTCGAGTTGGCTAGTCACAAAGGGGATTAGATCTTGTGTAAGAAGAATTAAGTAAGGAAGTTAGACGACCGCTTTGACCTTCAAGTTGTACAGATTTCTTTTCTGTGCTGAGATTTATTTAATGTTTATCTCACAAAAGAATTTCTTTTTTTATTAGTTATGATAAAATATTGGACAAATGTTAACGCACAAAATACGGTCTACAAGAAACAAATTAATATTAGATCAATCAATTCAAATTTAATCATCCGGTGAAGATTGACGTACTTCAATAATGGGCTTTTCTCTCCAAATGCACTCCCATTGTTATAATGAGAAAATCGATTTGTGAACACAAGATACCATGTACAGATATCTTTAACATCATTGTGTGTATACTGTGTAAACTCGCTGGTAAAGTTGAAACTGAAATTGATACCACATGCATCACATATTGTATCATGGTGAAAGTGTGAAGTTATAGATGCAGAATGCAAGTGTAAGGTTAGCAACATGAAGAATATATTTATGCAGTAACATTCAACCTTCTTTCATACTGCTTGCAATGAGGTTCGGAGAAGGGTAGAATTTGACATCGTCTATGCACACCAGCCCTTTTAGAGCTCTTTTAGAAACACCTGATGATACTTCTCTTTGAAGGTGTCCACTACCATATCACCTTTACTCCTGATCTTGCCATTCTTCAGTCTAAGCTGTGGTGAAAACGTACACAAAACAATGTACTGTGGAATGCACTTATGAACTTGAGTAGATGACGATTATCACTGTCATTATTATCATAAGCCTTCACATGCTAATATCAAATATCAACAAGTATTTTTGATGAACGGAGCTATGAATATCATTCCACGATATCTTTGAAAATGCAATGCTGTGTGATAGGGAAAAACCTACAATTGATACTTCTTGTTTTACTCCTGATTTTGCCATTCTCAGGTCGAGATATTTGATTGGAGGAATTGTTGTGCTTTATACGGACTTTTATTAAACTTATCAATCTTTCGAAGTACTCTACATTAACAACTCATGAAAACATGCAGATTTTTAAAAAGATTGTGGTGCTGAAAATCAACAAACTAAGAAAACATTTCTGTGAAAACTACTTTCTAAAAACCTTATGCAAACGATTGGGTGTTTGGAAGCAAACAATTTGCTTTTAAGTTTCTTGAAGAAAAATTGATATCTGTCAGAAAGATCGTGAACTGGTACTAAGTACTGTCAATCTAAAAGTTCAAACAAATCAATAAAGGAATAAGAAATAAACGACTCCGTCCCCGAAATCTATGAAGCCTTAAACATTTCTTAAGAGACGTTAAAATTTGTACTCAAAAGGCGTAAGTAAAGTGTAAAGCAGATAAACAATGTCAAAATAGAACGGGCAGAAGGATGGGCGAACAAAGATTTAAAAAATGGCATGTGGTCCGGAACACCACTTGAGGAACACACTTTTTTTAACCAGAAGATAAAATAACGATGAGGGAAATCACGTAAATCACTTCTATTTACATCTAATAAAACTAAAAATAAGTTCAAGCAGCGTACTATAGTGCTATCGCCCTTCGAACTTTGACCTATTAGAGGTTTCAAAATTTGTTTGTAGCATGTTCACTAGATTCTTTTAACATCGATTTCCAATTGATGAGGGTTCTCATACAATAAAGACCGACATCTCTGTAATTTAAGACAAATAGCTATGTTTGAAATGAAAGCTCACAAATGTCCATGAAATTTGCAGTATTTCTTTTGAATCGATATGACACTTGTATGTATCTTCTTCTATCATTTTTTTCTCTTTGCATTCAGACTGTTCGAAAAAATACGAGAAATTGGTTGCTGTGGTATATCTGAGAGAAAATGCCTCAAATCTCAACTCAAGAAATTCTTCCCATTAAATGTAATTCACAAAAGCAAATAAAAATAGTTTGGTAATGTGTATATGTCCCCGTGATATCTTAAATCATCTAAGTATTAGTCTGTACATTATCTATATTTTCTGTTTGAATATCACTTAACTAGTCTCTTCCCTCTCCTTTGATGCTTTTTCGCCGCAGTATTTCTAGATCAAAGAAAATCTATATAGTTAGATAGATGAACTGTTAAAGGTATACTACATCTTAAGATGACCAAACATTGAAATTGTCAAACTTGGTTGAACTGAATCTTATATCGTATATTGTCGTCACCCATGTCCGTCCGTCGGTCCACAAAATTGAAAATCAGAAAAATCGAAAAATATTTAGTATGAGTTATTGACCTTGCTCTTAAAAACACGTTCAAGTTTTAGTCTGTAAACACTCTAGAAGACACAATTTATGGCAGATTTTGACGAAACTTAGTAATATCATACAGTATCGCCCCAAAAAGTTCAGGTTGAAAATTTCATACTGGTAATTGTTACTGCACTGTCAAATATTTTTATTTAAAATCAAAGCTGTCAGTGGGCATATATTACCTTGCCTGCCAAGCTATCTTGAAACATGCTTAAAAGCGTTATAGTTTAATGGATATATCGTCTTATATAGAGATTTCATTTTTCAGTCATGGAACCCGGCAAGTCTTAAATAGTGAATATATACTCTTGTTGACCATGTTTGAGACTTTAAATTTTCATGTCCATTCTCAGGTAGTAACCTTTCAAATACTGCAGGTAAATTTGTGATTTCAAATCTTCAAATTCTACAACTTAATGTGACACTGAGTTTGTGATAAAGTTAATCTAATTCAATCAAGCTAATATTTGAGACCACATCTCAATACACGACCTATCAACATCGTCACCAAACTGTCAAAGTTAACTAACAAAATAGTAAAAGGTCTTTGTGCTGAGTTTGACAGCACATTTTCTAAATGTTCAGGGAATTTAAAAATTGTTATGTGCAATATGTCCGATGCCAGTAACATAGAATTATTCGTCAATTGGGAAATGAAATGAAATGAATTGAATGGAGTCTTGCGTCCTACTTTGTGGACTAATGAAGACCGGTGCGATTAGGGAAATTTTACCAGGACAGGGCATTAGCCTGCTCTTTTTCGATTTCCAACTGTCGAGGGATCTTTAACGTACACAGCCTGTAGAACACGGAGCCTCTGTTTATTGTCCCATCCGTACGACTAGACGCTTTTTCCATGTCAGCCCCTCTTACCTGCATCACTGACAGGGGGAAACCGGGTTGAAAAATCCGAGGGTATTATCTCGACCTATGCCGGGATTGAACTCTGGACCTTCAGGTTAGTAAGCAAGCGTCTAACTCACTGAGCCGCCGCGGCTCCCCTCGTCAATTGGAAGAGGGCGGAAGGCGGAACTAGCTCGTTAGAGGGTACCAGGAAATCACATTCATATTTTTAATTATAGTCACGCCTAGAAGGTGACTGTCTCACCTACCACACAAAATGAAATAAAACGAAATGAATGGAGTTTTACGTCCTACTTTTCTGCACCATGTGGGCCAAATCAAGACGGGAAACACCATGCAGGGTGCAATGAGGAAAATTTTGCCAGGACCGCAGCATTATTTACGCCAACAAAACATTATGAACAGAAACCTTGCCCGTCACACCATAGACGATATAGCCTTCTTGCGATATTGATGAACTTTAGTAAGGTTTTTCAGAATATGATCTTACTGTTTCGATGAACGGTTTTAACGAAAGAATACCAAAGTCTCAAAGCCATTCGGAAAATCCATGGACAGGACAATATCGGGTTGAAATTTGGAACTGGAAATAATGAGATTTCAGATTAATTTAATGCTGACTTTTCGACGCTTCTGTCAGTAAGCTTCGTGAGTAGTTTGAAGGTTACTTAGCTTTTCCATTTTTAGTCGTTCTTTAATATGTTTATCATGCTGAGTAATGCTGTATATTTCACTTACAAACCTCAAAGAAGGAGCTATTTTGGAATGTCTAAGCTGTGGTGAAAACATACACAAAACGGTGTACTGTGAAATGCACTTATGAACTTAAGCAGATGCCGATTTCCTATAATCCTTCACGAGCTAATATCAAATACTTACAAGATATCTTTTAAAAAATGCAATGCTGGCTGTTGGGGAAAAATCTACAATTGGTATTTCTTGTTACCAGATTTCAGGTTTCATATCCAATTCAGACAGTTTAATTTCTTTGAGGGAGCCGCGGTTGCTCAGTGAGTTAGACGCTGGCTCGCTAACCTGAAGGTCCACGGTTTAATCCCGGCATAGGTCGAGATAATACTTTCAGATTTTTCAACCTGGTTTCCCCCTGTTAGTGATGCAGGTAAGAGCGACTGACATGGAAAAAGCTTTAGATGGGACAGAAATGCCGCTGTCCTGGCAAAATTGCGTTCTTTGCATCATAATAGTGCTGCCCGTCTACATTAACCCACATTTCACGTTAATCTCTTCGGGGTTTTATCTTGGTTATATGAAACACATATAAAACCTGAAGTTAGTTAATACTGTTCACACTGCTTAGGATCAACAACATGCGGCTTTCATTAGTTCTATATCCCTCCAATGCATTGAGTAAGATAGCTTGCCAGGCAAGATAATATACGTTCACTGGCAGCTTTGATTTTGAATAAAAAAATATTTAGCAGTACAGTAACAATCACCAGTATGAATTTTGGGGTGATACTGAACAATATTACTAAGTTTTGTCAAAATCCAGCAAAGATCAAGAATTTCAGTATTTATTTCTAATTTTCAACAGAGTTCGTCCTTTGGTGATTACAAATACTCACACCAAGTTTCGTCAAAATCCGTCTTAAATTGCGACCCCTAGTGTTTACGAGCAAAGCAATTCAGGATGGACTAACGGACATGGGTGACGGCACTATACGCTCGTGTGGCACTAAAAAAAAGAAATTGGATGACGTAGTTCATGACATGTGATTGTTACTCTAAAAGGAACATTGTATCGCTTTACTAATAACTAGCTGAATAGCCAAATAAACAATTGTTGTTAAAGTAATAAACAAACATTACTACACTTCAAAAGCACCAATCCAACAAAAGAATAAA
>NW_008707617.1:1661122-1662748 GCF_000327385.1 Lottia gigantea | reverse complement strand
TGAAAATTTATAATAAGTGGATATTTGTGGAATGGGAGAAAATAAATTAAATTTTGGGCTTACTGTCGTCAGAAATAGTCATAATATAAGATGATATACAATAGTATGGCATAACGCATCGATCGGAGATGTCTTTATCAAACATACAAAATATGAATTGTATTTACCTGGAACAGGTACATTTTTGATAAATCCTGACCGGACATCTTGAAAAAGTTTTTATATGTGTATGTACTGACACGTGAGTTGATCTCATGTGACCTGTAATATTGCACTTGCATGAGTAGAAGTTATGTGTAATCTGTAGGTTAATGGTCCTCAAGCAGTCCAATGGGTTCAATAATGACGTAACACGCGGACCTTATTTGACTGCTTTTGGCCATGAAATTATACTTAAGAGACGTACTTAATTCGTAGTATTGCACAGACGTACCTCAATTCAAGAAAACATCGCTTAACTCTGTCTCCTTCACTCTACATCATCGCTACATTCTAACTTTTACTGTTTTCTTTCTCCTTCTTACTTACATAAAAATATAATACACCTCTTAAAAACACCCGAGAAAGGCATAGAGCATCTAATCTCATTATCGGTGATTATCTTCATAACCGGTTCAGCAATTATGATGGTAATCTTTTTTTTCCTTCTGTCTAACGGAACCCGTATATCAATTTATCTACAGACCACATAACATATTCACAGATTCAAGAATGCTAGTTCAATTGCAAGGGAAAAAACTCTAAATTACTTCTCAAACAGTTGATTTTTTCACATTTGGGGTTGCTTTTTCTAAGCGATTTCACTTCACATTCATTCTTTTACACTGTCTCAAATTATTCAACATTAATACCTTGCGCTTCGATTATCGATCAGATAGACATGAGAAATATACCTATGTACATGTTGGAGCAGCAATAATTAACGTTTCGACAGCCAGAAGGGAGACTAGCAATTCTCCGTGTATGAATACGAGGACATTCCTAAATCTGTGTATATATAAAATACAGCATGACCTAAATAACTTAACATGTTGTCGCTATGGTGATTCAAATGAAATTAATGGAGTTTTACGTCCTACTTTTCTGCCCCATGTGGGCTAATGAAGACGGGCAACGCCATGCAGGGTGCGATGAGGGAGATTTTGCCAGAACAGCTGCATTAGCCTGCTCTTTTTCGATTTCCAACTGTCGAGGTATCTTTAACGTGCACAGCCTGTAGCTATGGTGATTCAAGCTCAATCAAATAATGTAACTGACCATATAAGAAGATCCGAGTATTGTAAAAAGAGTAAATGACATAATTTGGAAAAAAAATAAGGTTTCAGGATTAGGAGAGATAGCTGTTGATAGTGTATATGACCTAAATTCCGCACTTAATAAGCGGTTATAAGTAATACATATTGAATGAAACAAACATATGGATTTTCTAGTAGTTTATTTATGTCCGCTTTAGGATGAAGTTGGCATTGGTGGCATAGTTGTAGCAGCACCCTTCTGTTGAGTCTCACAAACATATTCATTTGATCCAACGTGAGTCTCGATGGCCACACTTGTGACCTCAGAAGCCTTCATACATGTTAAACCTAAATTTAAAACAAAATCATAAAATTACTTGGGCCTTATACC
>NW_008707617.1:1646868-1661072 GCF_000327385.1 Lottia gigantea | reverse complement strand
CCTGGTCACTCCAAATAATTACAAAATGTCCATGACTATATTTTGCTATCGTATGTAGATCACGTTGCAAATTAGAAATTAATATTAATAATTAATAAAATTCGGTTCTCGCAGCTGCAGCCTGATAGAAGAGGGCCCATGATTCTTGAGGCTCTCGAAAACACTTGTATATCAACACTAATAAAACAAATAGACTTACTACAACAGTAACTATTGAAATATTGGAAACAGTTGAATCTCAATCTATAACATTCTTCAGATTTCAAAGAGTTTTTAGTCAATTTTACATGAATGATTTATTACTTATTGCCCTCATTTGGCCCTTGGTGAAAGTAATAGAGAATAGATTTGATCAGATTTTGACAAAACTTTATTCGTTTTTCAAAACATTGTGTTGAAAGTTCTTTTTTTAATATTGCCCTATGAAGCAAAAAGGGCTGGTGAACGCAACAGAGAGCAGATTGAAATTTGACGAACCTCGACGGCTTGTTTGAGTTTATGGATGAGTTCACGAAAGATTTCAGTTTTCACAATTGCCCTATTGTCATATGCTTGTATTTTGCTTTGGTCTTGAAAACTTGATATGCTTGTATGCCACCACAATTTTGGTCACCTGCGATTTTAAAGATTATTTGTTGAGTAGCCCAAGCTAATGCATAATGTTAAAGCTGTTGAACGACCGTTCGTATTTTAACCTTGAGTAATATAAAGCTAACATGTTCTCGTGAGGTCTGCATTCAACATGTGTTTGGTAGATTTAGCAACGAAAACAGGTACGAATAACATACCGCAGGTCTGATTTGACTAAATTTGAAAACTATCTATTTAAGTAACTTACAATAATACAATATTTTCATTGTCAAAATAGCGCTCAATACATCAACTGTGGAGCGATATTTAAGCAATGTATTGAAATATATTTGTTTATATTTCATACCGAAATCATTTTATGGCCGTTAAAGGGAACTCTTTGTCAAGTACGACGAATCTGCTTCTTTGTCGAACATGAATTGCTTTAGGGGTGTCTCGTGATTTTCACCTACATAGTAGTGGTGAGTGTCACGAAGCAGACATGCTAACTCTTTTCGAAACAACAGATGATATTTCTCGTTTGAAGAGTTCAGTACTATAAAATTACAACTCTCGATTTTGCCATGCTTTGACGAGATTTCTTGTAAACGGACGGGCTTTGCGTGTACGGATTTTTTCTTATTATGTGGCAATAAATCTAAACTTATTCTGGATGAATTTCTTGATGCACTTGACCTGTTTCAGGTCAGACAGTTCTACTTTAAAAACTGCAGTAACACAAATTTAACCTCAAAGCATGGCGGTTTGCAATTACGACGTAATTAGAATGCGTTGTGCACAAAATCCACTTAATGTTTGTGTGATATATCGGGGACATAATGTTCGTATATTTTTATATTTGAAAGTATCAAAGGTTGGAGTTGAATTTCACGCTACCATTTACTTTTGTTCATTCTTTTGTCAGATTTTTATGAAAAAATTACATGAGAACACTTAGGTATACAGTTGATCAACAGATTAACCAATGCGATGGACGAACAGAAGTCTTAATATTATTTCTATATGTTAAATCAATGAATAACATATGTGTTAATTCAATATATTGGCTATTAAATGTATTACTGATTTTATCAAATAGATATTGCGACCTTTCATAAACCAACTAATCTTTAATATATTTGTTTGAAGTTCTGTTCACTTATTTCTGCTGTAAAACCAAAGGCAAATACAATTTATTATCGATTTTGTTCAATAAATATATTTACGCGTCTTTGATTGTTTACTCGGGTCACTGTTATGTTACTTTCTTGCACTGACAAATTATCCAAACTCAACTGGCCACTTTCTAAATGTGTCCAGTAAGCCAACAAGTAATTAAACTTTTTACGGAGTTTGAATTTGGTTTGTTGGGTAGAAAGATTATACTCATGCATGAATCAACAAAAAAGCAAAATTTAGACAAACGTACACATTTCGCACACACCCTTTTCGGGTCCTAATTTTGCAATTCAATAACTTGCAAGTTTTTAGCTATTTGAGTTGATCCTATCAATTGACTGTCAATGTGTTTTGATGTCAGATGTTCCGATATACCAAGATGGTATTCGTCCAAATTTGGTCGTTCTACTCACAATCTAAATGGTAAAACGTACCGAGTTTTCTGTACATGTGCAGGGTTTCACTTTTCCTTGGCGTCCATTATAAACAACAACATTGATCAACTTAAAGGAACAAGATTCATGTAACGTTGTGGCAAAGGAGATCAGAAATGATAACAAGAACATCTCCTCAGAGATTGGTCGCACGCACTATACCACAAGAATATGACACCTGAAGCCGGTGAATATTAAACAACACCGACATGCTGGGCGAAACAAACGGGGCGACCTCAGAACTCCCTAAACGTTAAGCAGTATCAAGAAGCACCCATCATGGATTTGGGCTATGACTTCACGAACGATGATGAGAAGGTTATAGATGTTGATAAGATGTTCATTCCAGATGTTGTTCTATGTGAAATTGGAACAGGAGTGATGTGCCAAATTTCCTTCAAGTCGAGATCAAAGAGGGATACTAACAAGGCTATTGTACAATGCTTAGCTGAATATAAAATGAACACCAGCTACATACTCAGCATATAACACGTAGCAAATAGGATATTTGGTCAAAACTGGAGAGAAGTGACACCGATAAAGATGATGCTCAAATGGTCCAGTTGTCATTCAAAAAGAGTTGTAATATAAAAGATAAAAGATCTGAGCTTTGTCATAAGAAGCTCTTTGAAGCATGCCTCAGTCTCAGATGAATTTGAAAATAATGATTGCTCAATTGCTTCAACAGAGACTACATTGTCGTGTAGTAGATACTTATCAATCGGTCTTGAATGACACAATGGAAGCTGCCGGACATAGAACATTTGATATTAAAACAAGCAAATCACCATTGCCAATGCGACTAAAACAAAATACCAAATGTTTCCATGTGTTTAAAATACACAAAAAAGTGGATATGCTCATGGGAAAATTCACTTAATAAAATCTTCCATCACCTTTTTCAGATCATTATTTTATCAATCGATTGAATTTGACTCAAGGTCAAGGTATTGAAATAGTAAAATAAAGTTTAAAAAACATCGTTGAATTTAAACCATGTCCAAATGTAAATTTGATTTCGAACTCAATCCAAACATTTTTTCGTTGTACAGAAAACAAGTTGTTGACTCTTCTTTTTAAAAAGTTTTATTTATATTTAACTTTATACGTAAATATACCTAGTTGCGTTGATGATGCAGTGAGAATTAATTAGCCTATGTTGCCCTGCAATTCATACAAAATAGGTCCAGTAAAAAAACATGTCTTTGATCTATAGGTGACATTTGTTGCAAGTATCTTGTCATTCATACTAAGCAAAATACATGCCCTTCCTGCAAAACCTGAGATTATAAAAATGGTTATCGACAAGATTTGGTGCAAAAAACAACAAATGCATGAGCTTCAGTTCAAAACTTAGAAGATATTCATTGTTTGAATAAAGGTCCAAATTCGACACTTGATCGTGTCTTCGACCTTTGTTTTTTAAGTAGTTGGTGCGAAAACATGAAAGTGATATTCATGATATTCTTTTGTCAATTTTAAGTTCGTATAAAGATATACAGATAATTTGAAAAGAAATTTTAAGTACCTGATTACCATTACCTTAATTATGTATTTGAAGAATTTTAGTATGCGTAGATTTAAATAGCTAAGATTATGTTGTGAAGTTTTGTGTTTTAGGGCTATATTTGAATTTTTTTTTTAATCTAGCATATGAATAATTTGCCATTTTGATAAATATACAACCCATGTCCTAGAATGTATATATATATGATGAACAAATATTGGATCACCAGTCAAAAGAAATTTTACAGATTCACAGGTTTGCTATATAATTAACCTTCAAACATACTTCAAGATTACTTTTCGGAAATGATACTTAATGATAGCCAATTCAAATTATGATAAAAAAATGTGGGGTATTCATAATGTTACGTCCATACAATGGGGAAAAAAGTGGTAGCAGGGAACACCTAATTATCGCATACGTCACAGTCGCAAATGACTTACCTTGTCATTTTAATTAACTCCACAAATAAATTTTATACAGCAAATATAAAATCCATATTAGAATCGTGAATAACACAAACACAAAGTTGTCATGACTGCTGGTTAGTAAGCAATAAGGCAGCAAGATCGGCAACAATCCAGAGGTGTTTACCCAAAGGTGTTTACCCACTTCACAATTGGGCGACTTGAAAAACCAAAGTAAATCTTGACCAGAATCTTCGTAAAGTAAAGTTGTTTAATCCGATACGTCTTAAAAGATGTGACGTCTTGTTTTATTCTTTTATCTCATGTTTTTGTTTGCTTTCGCTAGGAATCTTCTGTTCTATTTCATTGCACTTGACATAAAATTGAATATTTTGGGGTATGTCTACATCTACTGTATGTCGACCGAACAGTTAGTTTTTAACGGGAGTTGATACATTTTACACAAAGTGATAACCATCAATTGTTTGTTTTAAATAGTGTTTCCGTCATTAATGAGATTGTTAACCATTAAATGATACTGGGCAATATATTAGTCCATACAGTTCAGAGACCGATTATGTTATCGAAAGCGAGAAAACAAATATCGAAATTTTATTTTCACAGCTCCCACCCTCCATTAAGATCTTTTATTGAACACTATTTATTTTAGGACGAACCAGTATTAAGAATATTTTTGTTTGGTTTGTGATAATAGGTAAGTCTTTCAATAAAGTAGGAGTAGTTCCTAATAAGTTAACCTTAAACGTATCCTTATATTACTTTTTAATCTAAACGTCCCGATTTTCATCTGACGGACCAAAGAAGATGAACTATAGTATACAGTATGCAATAAGGACAATTTTACACATATAGGAGAATCAGTCTTTTGTGCGATATTGAAAGAGTTTATTGTCTTATCCCGACGACTATAAGCTGTTCCATGTACAAATATAAAAATAGCCAAAACTGGATATATAAAGCAAGTACTTGTACTTTATCTTTATTTATATATATATATATATATCCTTTGTTATTTACTTTAAATCTTTTCATTAGAGAGAAGGTCAATTCCACAACACATTGACGTGAATAGCTTACCGAAACTGAGCATTTTATAATTAATAAATTTAATAAATTTAACAAATTTTTTTAAATTTATTAGAAGAGTCGAACTTCCAATCTCCTATAAGAGGTTGGGACAGAGAGTGGTCATTCAACCAGTCACAAGGATGCACACTGGAAACCAAGAAGTAATATCTATTTTAATTTGACATATTGGAAAAGCTAAAGAGGCTAAATGAATCAAATTTAAGCCTATCTTCAGATAATATATTGATAGCAGTCCCATAAATGATGCAGTTTAAATATAAACATGACATATATCCGATAAATTTTATAATTAATTAATTAATAGATAGAATAAATTAACACTGCTGAAGTTCTTTTGTTCTGGATGAAAATCTCAACAAAAAAAAATATATTTTTTATATTGTCAACCATTAAAATTAATGATACTGGGCAATATATAAGTCCATACAGTTAAAATACCGATTATATTATCAAAAGCGAGAAAACAAATATCGAAATTTTATTTTCACAGCTCCCACCCTCCATTAAGATCTTTTATTGAACACTATTTATTTTAGGACGAACCAGTATTAATCAGTATTATGATTGGTATTTTTGATATAACTGTCCTGTTTAAGCTGTTAGTGGTATAACAGAACTGCTATTTCAATTTTGACTATTACACGTCTGTTTGACGTAATTCAAACATTTATTATTAAGATACTAAAATGATCCAATCATCCTAGCTGCTACAGGGATCAATTTAAGCGGTATTGTATTTCAATCCTTTTAACGATCCAATAATTCTTACAATTAGTGAAAATTCAAATTCATAACGACGATCTGCGATAAACCATGGGAACCGTTTAGTCTAGAATTAAATGGATCCATTGTCCCCAACAATATGATAATCTTATCATTATACTAATTAATTATAAACGTCATTGGCTAAATCGATTCTGAGTTTTGAACTAGATTGAAATTCGAATCAAAATTCTTAATTTAAATAGTAATGTTTTGTGTAAGTTTTACTTCAAGGGAAGCAATTCTCTATAATTTGATATGACCACTGAGGCTTTTCTTTTAAATCCAATTCCAGTCGGTAATTTATAAAAGTAATATGTTTCAAAATACAGATGTGACGTCACCCTTTGATCTTTGATCTAACTTACTGGTACGGGCATTGTGCCAAGAGTACATCATGTTTTAGATATGGCGGCAAATGTTGGACTGCTGTGACGTCATACAAAGATTAGTTTGAAAATTTCTTTGCTTTGATAAAAATATAAACATAAGCACCCATTATAGCTAAAATATTTGTGACTTTTTGGGGTTGACATTTCTAGGAGGGAAATAAGTCTCTTTTCAATATAAACTTACAAAAGGGCATATTTTTTTATCAACGCAAAGACGTTCTAAGACTATCAGTACTATTTTGAGACTGATATTCTAATTCTCTTAAAAAGATATCGGAAAAATTGAAGAAACTTTTTAATTTTGCTCAGACAATAGTTGGAAAAATGTTTTTACAGAGGGAAATTTTCATTTCCGAAATGTTAGCCAGTTTCACCGAAAATTAATGGACGTGTTTATTTCAAATATAAAATTTCCAAACACTACATTTATATTAACCCAAAGACATTTTAATACAAATAACATGCAATTGAAAATTTATAATAAAGTGGATATTTGTGGAATGGGAGAAAATAAATTAAATTTTGGGCTTACTGTCGTCAGAAATAGTCATAATATAAGATGATATACAATAGTATGGCATAACGCATCGATCGGAGATGTCTTTATCAAACATACAAAATATGAATTGTATTTACCTGGAACAGGTACATTTTTGATAAATCCTGACCGGACATCTTGAAAAAGTTTTTATATGTGTATGTACTGACACGTGAGTTGATCTCATGTGACCTGTAATATTGCACTTGCATGAGTAGAAGTTATGTGTAATCTGTAGGTTAATGGTCCTCAAGCAGTCCAATGGGTTCAATAATGACGTAACACGCGGACCTTATTTGACTGCTTTTGGCCATGAAATTATACTTAAGAGACGTACTTAATTCGTAGTATTGCACAGACGTACCTCAATTCAAGAAAACATCGCTTAACTCTGTCTCCTTCACTCTACATCATCGCTACATTCTAACTTTTACTGTTTTCTTTCTCCTTCTTACTTACATAAAAATATAATACACCTCTTAAAAACACCCGAGAAAGGCATAGAGCATCTAATCTCATTATCGGTGATTATCTTCATAACCGGTTCAGCAATTATGATGGTAATCTTTTTTTTCCTTCTGTCTAACGGAACCCGTATATCAATTTATCTACAGACCACATAACATATTCACAGATTCAAGAATGCTAGTTCAATTGCAAGGGAAAAAACTCTAAATTACTTCTCAAACAGTTGATTTTTTCACATTTGGGGTTGCTTTTTCTAAGCGATTTCACTTCACATTCATTCTTTTACACTGTCTCAAATTATTCAACATTAATACCTTGCGCTTCGATTATCGATCAGATAGACATGAGAAATATACCTATGTACATGTTGGAGCAGCAATAATTAACGTTTCGACAGCCAGAAGGGAGACTAGCAATTCTCCGTGTATGAATACGAGGACATTCCTAAATCTGTGTATATATAAAATAACTTAACATGTTGTCGCTATGGTGATTCGAATGAAATGAAATGAATGGAGTTTTACGTCCTACTTTTCTGAACCATTTGGGCTAATGAAGACGGACAACGCCCTGCAGGGTGCGATGAGGGAAATTTTGCCAGGACAGCTGCAATAGCCTGCTCTTTTTCGATTTCCAACTATCGAGGGATCTTTAACGTGCACAGCCTGTAGCTATGGTGATTCAAGCCCAATCAAATAATGTAGCTGACCATATAAGAAGATCCGATGATTAGAGTATTGTTAAAAGAGTAAATGACATAATTTGGAAAAAAATTAAGGTTTCAGGATTAGAAGGAGAGATAGCTTTTGATTTCGATACAACAGCAAGGATATAAGTGGATATCAAAGAGGATGCTATCGAAAACTCATTTATGCTCGAAGATTGGAACAGGCAAAAACTCAAAAGGAAGATGAATGTGCAAGGTTAGCTGACAAAAAGGAAATGCTGGCCGCTACCACTCCTGTTGGAATAAAACAAGGATATAAATGGATATCAAAGAGGATACTATTGTAAACTCTCTACTGCTCAAAGATAACAACAAGCAAGTACACGAAGAGAAAGATGATGTGCAAGGTTAGCTATCAAAAAGGAAATGCAGACCTCTACCACTCCACAGATTTTGTGTTGTTGCCATTGTAAAAAATCGCGTCATCGATTTCGGGGAAGGGAAGGTTTAACTTTTCCATATGTACAGGCAAGGGATGGAATACACATCAAGAGCCTATTTGTTCAAAAACATGTGCAAGCATGTAGTCAGAATCAGCTGCCTCTATTCCAGGCTCAGATAGCTATTGTGACAGATTTCGGCTGAAGTATGGTCCAAAAAACGTGCCTCGGTTTTATGGGTATTTTTCGGCACATGCATATTGTTAACACCCTCCTTCGTGTATATGACCTAAATACCGCACTTAATAAGCGGTTATAAGTAATACATATTGAATGAAACAAACATTGATTTTCTAGTAGTTTATTTATGTCCGCTTTAGGATGAAGTTGGCATTGGTGGCATAGTTGTAGCAGCACCCTTCTGTTGAGTCTCACAAACATATTCATTTGATCCAACGTGAGTCTCGATGGCCACACTTGTGACCTCAGAAGCCTTCATACATGTTAAACCTAAATTTAAAACAAAATCATAAAATTACTTGGGCCTTATACCTTATAGTAATTTTCTTGAATGTGTCAAGAGAAGAACTCGTGGCATTACATCGGAATAAAATAACAGTTCGGGTCGGAAAATCAGAGCAAAAAAAATATGAGGTCATTAAATGAGATACGTTTTGTCATACCTGCTTGACATCCACAACCACTAGTTGAGCATCTTTGAAGGTAGGCACCCTTGGCTAAACAACGACTGTTAAAGAAGGAATGTTCACAGCAACCATTATTACAGTCACTGTCTGACTTACAACTATTGAAAATGAAGCCCTGAAAAAAAGTTGAGATAAAGATACTATCATCATGAATTCTCACATACATAATAAACTACTTTCTGTCTTCTTAATTAGTCTTTATAAAAAAAAACACAGGTATATGAACGATTCGAGCCACAAAACGAAACTCGAAATCCGAACAACATTTTGGTGAAGCATCGGTAGCAGCTACTGAACTTTTCACATGAGGAAGTATATCAATCATAAATGAAGTATCAAATAAAGAAATTGTTACTTAGATGATGTTCTTAGCGAACCCTGAAATTCCTATTAGCACACTGGTTGTTATGTTACAGTACATATAATTAAATTGAACCCACAAAGCAGCTTGATCAAATTGTACACACAAAAAGATTCAATGCTTGCTTTAACATGCGTACTGCTTCAATATTTGCGATACAGCCATTCCTGGAATTACAGGTGTGAAATCAGAATAGACCTATTACTATTCCCGATACATTTAATTTGTAGATAAGCCTACAACGTAACTTAATCCTTAAATGAAAGTTAACGAAGGTTCGCTCTACCAGTTCGGGATCCCAAAAATTTATCATTTTTTTGTTGGCAAGTAGCAAACCTGTACATTTCATCAGCTGTGTACATTCCGATATACCAATTATATTTTTTCAAATTGTGGATTTCAGAAAATCAAATTCTTGTCGTCGTTGACAAGGCAGAATTTATCATTTTAGAGGAATCGAATCTTGAAATTTGGCCTTTTAAAATTCTAATTCTTATCGTCGCAACACATCTGAGAAGAACGTACCTGAGTAACAACAGCAGAACCATACTAATTTTAAATTGTAGCCGAGACTACTACTTTTCACTAACGAGTTAATTACCAAGGTATTTCAATAAACTTAGTTGAAGTCTTTCAATTCAGAGGAATCGAGTCTTTAAATTCTCTAATATGGCCTAGTTAGTTTTGGAAGATTTTGGAATTCTAATTCGCAACACATCTGAGAACAACGTACCTGAGTAGCAACAGCAGAAAGCAGAACCAAAGCAATGACGACCTTCATCCTGGAATGATTAAGACTGAATAGAAACAGAATGATCGAAAGATTTTGATAAGATAATACCTTTGATAGATAAGGATGTGAATATATTGGTTTATAACATCTGAAAGGTTGCTTATCTCGAAACGAAAGATAATATTAGCATAAAAGGTATTAATAGGAAAAAGATTACCATTTTTATAACCAGTATAGCCTACCTTACGACGGTCTAATCCCAATTCACGTTCCCTGTTGGTGGGTGAACAATCCAACGCTTGGCGAATTCTGCTTCGCAATGATAGGAAGAGCCGACATCGAAGGATCAAAAAGCAACGTCAAAATTCTTCCCCTACGAAAACAGATAGTATTTCCAAAGAGAATCGATACAGAGATGCTTCGAAGCACTATATGCATTAATCCGAAGACATAAACCTTAGTAGCAGACGGATGAGAATACTGTACTGTACTATGCACAATTATTGGATTATCAAATGAAAATTGTTTACAAATGTTGGTAGAACAATGGGACTAATTCTAGAGTAATAAAAATCAGGCTCGCTTGACTGATAAATATTGTTTCAGGTGCTAAAACCTCCTAGTCTTTGGGGATTGATGTAAATGATATCGTTGGTGTTGACAGGGTCGATCTTCTCTGTTCCAATCCCACAAATTCTTCCTCTATATACAGTTTATTCTCAAGACAAAAGTATAGTAAAGCTACGTTCCAGAGGATGATTTGAACCCTTACAGTATTTGTCATATGTGTGTTTAAATTCTATTGACCTTGACCTAAAACAGTGATGTATAGGGGGATACTCTTTCGGTAAATTAGAGCAAAATACGAAGACACAAGGAATGGTTCAATATGAGACGCAGCCCTGTTTCCTTAAATTTTTCTTAAACTGTCTTTTTAATTATAAAACCCAAAGCAAGATTTTAATAAATGAAACTGTTTTCCAAAGCAAGATTTTAAATAAATGAAACTGTTTTCCAAAGCAAGATTTTTGTAAATGAACTTTTGTTTTTCCTAAATCCTGTTACAAATGTATTATTAACATATTTTATATTTAACATTCATTCGCCGATATAATATAAGCTACAAAAGATTGGGGCAACTGATCAACTTAGACTAGGCTTTAGTATTTGGTGTAGTGTGGTTAAGTGTGTTTTGATATAATATGGATAACTGGAAACTATGACTATCACAACGTGTGCATTTCAATCTTTCAATTCTTTTTATAGATATACATGTGAACCGCCAATCGAACTGTGTAAGCCATGACATGGCATTTTCTTATCAACACGATCAACAGAATATTGACATTGGTGTGGGTGTTTAAAGTCTAAAAAGACATGGCAGTGTTATTCTTCAAACAAATTTCAGTAACGGTTTGAACCATCATGGGAAAATATTTTTTCAGCAAGGCACAGTGTCATATCTTGACTATCATATGTGTACTTCTCAAACCCATCGCTTCAATATACCGAATAGTTCATAAATGTTCGGGTAGTCAACATTGTCAAAATATTTACTATATAAGTCTAGTAAGCAACGTATCATAGAAACAACATTTGTTATAAGCGTATGTGTTTCGTTATTTTTCTTGATCTTTAAAATAAATAACTTGGGTGGTCTGAAAAGCATTAATTCATCGAAAGTGCTAAATAGCGAAACCGACACGGAATGCAATCTCTGCACCGAAAACATACGTAATGTAGACAAGGTTTGGGCCTTGCCATCATAATTTACTATGAGAAGGGTGTTCTTTTTTTATTGTAGCAGCATTGCTCGGAAGGCTTAGCGTAATGTAAAAATCTTGCATTCTCACCAAAATTAGCGCCAGAAGGAATACGATTTGAAAAGTGCATTCATAATGAGAATGATGGAGAGAGTGAGGGCCCAGTAGAACTTTTATTCTGTCTCGCTCTTGCTGAATTTCTTAGTGACGTTTTCGTGTAGGTTCCGCCAGTTCGTTTTCAAGATCAGCAAGATCAAGACCGGACATGGGCAGATCACCAGAACCAGGATTCCCAGACATGCCATTCTGACAGAATACTGTCGTCCTGTGCTGTGATATCTTTAATAAAACCTTTCTGCTTGGTCCCGGAAATGGTGTGGAAGGTACACTTCTTCCAATCTTAGACATATTAAATTTCATCATTTGTACGAAGCAACAAGAATAGAAGTACTAATACCGCGATTTCTGCAAAATTGAGACTTATCATTAAAATAAGAATTCAAACATCTATAAAATTTCATGGTGAAATTTATTGACAGCGTCCTCCAGTTTCAGAAAAAATCTGTTGTTTTGACTTTGTATTGGATGGGGTTTGACAAGAGATCCGCATATTACTGCCAACTATTCCAACTTCATTCTGTCTTTCTCTGTTTGGGAAGTGGTTGCGAATCATGCAAAAATATACAGTAGCCATGTTGAAAAATGTTAATATATTAGAAAGCTCTGGAACATTTACTACAAATTTGAGTATCTTTCAGGACAATGGCAGAACTCACAAAGTGGTCTGAATATTGCACAAAAAAAAAACATCATGCAGCTTGGATAAAAGGATTACAGAAAGCAATCACAGAAAGATGTGATTCCTGTTGTAAAGTGGCCAGTACCTCCATGAATCGGATATCGAAAGCTATCCTAGGTTTTATCGGTCTTGGAAGACCATAGTTTGTATCTCATGAGGGTAACAGCTGGTTCGCACACCGACACATTTGTACTGTCCAGAGATGTTGTGAACTTCAAATATGTTTCTAATTCATATCAATCTTTGAGCTGACTATGTCAATTCTCTGTCTACTTTTACTCAATAATTTTGCAACTTAACCATGAAATAGTATATTTAAGAATAATGAGATTTATTTCCATGTGAAATAATTTACGTTATCATGGCACTGATTAAGGTTGGGTGTTGTTGTCGTCTCTGTAGCTTTAGAAATAATTAAAGTAGCTACATATTGAAAACCAGAGTTCCTTTGATGAATGCCTAGTTATCGTTCTCTTTACCGTCAGGACAGTTACGTTATAATAGCATAAGAAGAAATTCAGAATAATTTGTTAAATTCAACATAAACATTTAGTGTATTTCTTTTTTATTGACCTTTTGAGTTGGTGTTTAAAATTAATTGTGTCCAAATTTATTTAGTTTTCGGGGAAGGGAGGGTTTGATTCTCCCAAATGTACAGGCCTAGGGTGGAGCAGACACTTTATTTAGAAATCAGGATTAAGGGTCTTGATATTGGGTTTTCTTCTGTTCTTATTCTGATCTGAAATTAGAAAAAATAACTCGCCCAATGGGCGAGAAGTATAGTATCTGTTATGTACTGATTGTTTTTAGTTTACTATGAACAATATTATCATTTAAGTTCTTATTTTTTGAATATGCAACTATCATTTTCTGCTTATAGACATGGGGGAATTTCTCTTGAAGGCTCTTATAGTGGGCATGAACTATCTTGCTTGCTCGATTGCTGGTTGTATTAAACGGGACAACAAAGGGTGCTATGCCTACATTATGATGAATATTTAGTCCTATAGGTCTTGCTGTATTCAATGTCTCAATCCAATGGGCCTCCCTAGATTGACGGAATTTGGTAGTTTCATCTTCGGGCAAGTCAATTTCTATACGCTCAATTGGGATTAGGGTGAGATCGTCTATTGAATGGTCGTCGAGGTTGAAATGATTAGAAACAGGCTTGTCTTTCTTTAATTTGATGTCTGACCTATGAGCATTAAAGCGAGTTCGTAAATTATTCTTAGTTTCTCCTACATATTGTTTGGGGCATTTCTTGCATGAAATTAAATATATTACATTCGAATGTTCACATGTTAGATGTTCCTGGATCGGGTACCTTTTATTCGTAGAGTTGCTTACAAAATAATGAGTTTCTGATA
>NW_008707617.1:1641968-1643050 GCF_000327385.1 Lottia gigantea | reverse complement strand
TGGGCAGCCTGTACACACTAACAAATTTTTTTCAACACCATTGCATTTTCGCCAACACGCTGTTCATCGAAATGTAGGCAGTGTGCACAGTACACTTTAAGGAAATATTTTTGATTTATGCTAATTTAATATAAAATATACCATCATTATATAGTTTTATGTACACATTTGTGCTTGTAGTTTGTAGAATTGCATGTTTGTAATATTGTATTCTTTTATAATTGCAACATATAAATGATCTTAAAGGGGTCTTATCCCGTCATTAGCCCACAAGGCGCAGAAGAGTAGGACGTAAAACTCCATTCATTTCATTTTCATTTTTAAATGAGTCTTATGTCATGATATTTATGAAATAAGTTGCTGGAGTTAATATTGCTAGATCGTTGGCACAAAAAGAGAGAAAGCTTGGATTTTTCCACTCGTTTTCCCCTGTCCATGATGCAGGTAAGAGGGGCTGACATGGAAAAAGTCTAATCGTTCGGACGGGACAATAAACCGCGGCCCCGTGTGCTACGGACTGTGCACGTTAAAGATTCCCAGACAATTGGAAATCGAAAAAATAAGCAGATTAATGCAGCTGCCCAAGCTAAATTTCCCTCATTGCACCCTGCATGGCGTTGCCCACATGGTTCAGAAAAGTAAAACGTAAAACTCCATTCATTTCATTTCTAGGCTTTGATTACTCTCCATGCTGGTATTTAATATCTTATAATAATTGATTTCATTCCGAGGTCAGCCAGTTTTCACCTTCTTGAAATGTCCTTGCGCGTGAAAAAATATCTAGGTAAACACTCGAGTGATAACTAAGCTACATTGAAAATAATAATCAAAGTTAAATATAACTAGGCTACAGTAAAACTCATCAAAGTTAAGTTATTTCATATCAATAAATTAACACGATTAAATATAACTAGGCTACATTGAAAGTCATCAAAGATAGGTTATTTTATATCAATAAATTAACACGTTTAAATATAACTTGGCTACATTGAAACTAATAATCAAAGTTATGTTATTTCATATCAATAAATTAACACGATTAAATATAACTAGGCTACATTGAACCTAACAATCAAAGTTAG
>NW_008707617.1:1561787-1641918 GCF_000327385.1 Lottia gigantea | reverse complement strand
GCTCACAACACACTGACGGGCATAATGCCTCTGAAGTCAGATCAGTTAGGAATAAATGTATCTCAGATTAATAAACAAAAGGTATACAATGGATACTTCTTGCTAGCCCGATTGATTTAGAAAATATTGAAAGAAAATTAGCCGTGCTGAAAGATGAGATAGTTGCAATCAAATTACGGACATGCGTTTTTGGTTTACACGTCTGTCTATCTCATAGCTCATCCAAATGAGACACAAAGTATACTTAAATACATCAGTCAGATCCGAACAGGGGCCAATAGAATCAAAGATATGGGATAGAAGCATTACAATGAGCAATTCTGTTTGAAAAAGCCTATTAAACAAGATATTTCATGGGGTTCGATCGATAGTTAACTATTAGAAGTTTTAAGAATATACTACCCCTTCAACACAAGACTACACCTCGGATGCAAGTTTCGCGGATGTTTCAGTACAAGAGTTCACAAAAGTTATGATTTCGATGATAAAGGCAGGTTAAATAATGATTAAATATGGCGCATGTTTATTGTTGCTGAGTCTAAGCGCTTGCTTAATCTTCTGTGTAACAAATCTGACTCAATATTCAATGTGGTCTATATTTCTCCATTTTTACTTCACAAATACATTAATACCACTAGTGTTATCTCCCATCAACTTTGACATCCCAACGTTGAGTTGACCGGTTTAAATATAACGCTTTACAAAAACGAATTTTCTTCTGTCGGTCACAGTCACAGTGCTCCGTGACCTTGCGTTGGGGTTATATGAGAATAAAAATGCTTCGTTGTGGGGCCTAAAGACTTGTGTCCACAAACCCGTTCTTATGAGCGTTTTCAGGCAACGTCATACAAATTTCAATAGTTCTTTGTCCACAGGCGTATTTTGAAGAAACTGAAGGAAAGAAAAAAGCGTTTTGTGGAAAAAAGCTACTGAACGTGTGGCTGGTTGTCTTGTGTGGATCGAGTTGTAAGAAGCTAAAAAAAAAATTATTAGTATTATAAACATAAAATATAGAGGCTTGTCATATTGATCACAATAAATGTTGGGTACATCAGTCATATAATCAAATGTAACATGACAATTTTTCTACATCGATCATTTAAAAACATGTACTTTATTTCCGGTCAACATTTCTGTTTGGAGAAAGAAAAATCCCTTTAACAAGAAAACCATATCGATGAGATAGAACGGATTTCTTAAGTGTTCGGCAAACATTCCTACGGGGTGAACACACATTAACCATCTATTCTTGAAAGAGTTTTGGTATTGTTTGATGGAAATATATGTTACGAAAGTGAGATTTTATCAATGGATTTTCAATTTCACTGTCTCTGAAACGGACCTGACACTATTTTGTTAGACATTTTTCAGATTTGGTAAATATTTCATAAGTTATATTTTAATTACGCACAGTAATGTTCTCAGGATCGATAATATGATAATATTGCCATTGAAAATATTCCAATTTTATGACCATGATCAGGGTAGTTTTCTTAGAATACATCAAAATGCATGAATGAGGTTATAATACACTACAGTAGTCCAATAGTTCTTCATCTACAGCAGAAAAATCTGGATCAAATTCCATAGCAAAGGCTTAATTTACTGTTCAACGATTGTATTGGGCTAGTAGACTTAAGCCAAATCAAATAGTACGCCCATGCGGTCAAGATGACGATCTTCTGAAAATAATTTTTCGGTCGTTTCCCGTGACATGGTAAAACAAGTGGTTGCCAAGCACACTTTCCTGATACAGTTTCAGTATACCAAAAATCCAATTTGTGCAAGATATATCGCGTTAACAAGCCAACAAATTTTGATGCGTTTTTACTAAGTCAAGGGCAGTAACTCAAATTCCGTTGATCGAAAAATCGTCAAATTCAATCTTGACATAAGATCTTATCATTATAAATGATCACACCTACTTTCATTCAAATAGGATGAAAAGTGTAGTCTCGATTATGTTCACAAACAAATTTTGAGGCATTTTTCTTAAGTCAAGGGCAATAACTCAAAAACGTACATCGAAAGATCGTCAAATTCGAACTTGTCGAAGAGGTCTTTGAGATGATTGATAAACGTCCCAGGTAAGACTTTGTGATTTCGTATGCTCGGCGATGCCAGAAAAAGATGGCAATGATTGCATATGATCGACGAACGTGCAGGGTCAGTTTGGATTATAAAGAATTAGCGCGAATTGCACAATGCACGCCGTGACGTACTCTTAAAAAATAATTGACTACTCTCTGACTACACTGTTTTCTGAATTGAAATTTGGCAATTTTCATATGAATTGGAATATCAATTACAAAATACTACTGAGAGTCTTTGGATTGATGAAAATGTTTACCACTGGAAAAATTATTAATTGTAAACATGATTTTACTGAGGTGAATTTTCAGACAAAAAATAGGTCATTTTCACCTGACTTTTCTCGGAAGGAAGTGTGTCTATTTTAAATGTAAAAGCCTTTTATTTCTGTCAAACAGATAAAAATTTAATTTGAATATTTATGAAATGAGAGGAAAATTTCGATTCAAAGCTAAATATAGTGAGAGAGTAGTAGAAAATCTTAATTTTTCCAATAGTTTGACGATAAAACTTGTAGAAACAAGTAGACACTAAGATACAAATTTTATATGGGGAACTGTATTGAATCTTATATAATTCCAATGAAGAAAATGTACTTCAATTTAGGATTTTTAGCACCATCAAAGATGTTCGAGAATCTCAAAAACGCTGATCAGGTCACTGAAACAAAATATAGAGCAGTGTATGAACACTTTTTGATTGTTTGTTCTATCCTTGAGTAAATGGAAATACATCAGCCCCATTGAACAGAGGTGTTTCTTATTTCTTATGACATTTCTTATGAATACATTATGCATCCTTTTTTCAGGTTTGAAATATTTGTACGATAAATTTTTTGGTTGTCATTATCGAAAGAAACAGAATATATTCATTATTGAAACATCATGCCTCCAGTGAAAGTTTCGTGTTGCCTTGTGTCCAGCTTGTTTCCAAGTTTCGGTTATTTTTGATGAAAAACAAACAAAATGGTTACCATTAAGTAATTTGTTGATGAGTAATAAAATTAGTAATAAATTCTGTAATGATAACTTTGTAATATTTATCTATTATTGCGTCGTTATTGGTACAACTTAGTCATTGTGTTAACAAGAATACCTGTAATTAAGTTATAACTTATGAATTACATTACATTGCCTTGATTTGGTTAACTCGGTTTTGTGTAGAATAAGTGACATTGGGCCAATCTCGAGATTTTCGATTTAGTTCATCTCAACTTATCATCACAGAGTTTTAATATGAACTTGAAGGTAACATCGAAAAGAAATCCGATTGACACGACGTTTGCAAACATTTAAATGGTTTTTGTTGAACAACATGTTGCCGAATGTTTGTAGGATATTAATAAAAAAAAAATTGAAAATCCGAGGAGAAGAAAACGTATCGAAAGGCAATCTGCCAAAATTTTAAGTATCTTGATTGACAAACGGCAGACTTCGAGCCAAGAGGAGAGAGTAGACAAGGCAGTGGGTATATTAAAAGAGGCCAATATGGAGACTACCTCTGCCTCCTGAAAGAGTTGATATTGGGGGATTAGTCCTCTGGGTGGATGAACCAGTGTTTGGGAGTTCCTACTTATTATAGAGCCTCTCATAGTTAAACACCCGTATGAGGGATTTTATTTTGTTGACTTCAGATTCAGACAGAACATGAGAGTTATAGCCTATATCTGATTGGATTAAACTTCCCATCATCATTTATTTTAATCTCGGTAACGGAAATAATCTTGTATTTGGGCAGCCTGTACACACTAACAAATTTTTTTCAACACCATTGCATTTTCGCCAACACGCTGTTCATCGAAATGTAGGCAGTGTGCACAGTACACTTTAAGGAAATATTTTTGATTTATGCTAATTTAATATAAAATATACCATCATTATATAGTTTTATGTACACATTTGTGCTTGTAGTTTGTAGAATTGCATGTTTGTAATATTGTATTCTTTTATAATTGCAACATATAAATGATCTTAAAGGGGTCTTATCCCGTCATTAGCCCACAAGGTGCAGAAGAGTAGGACGTAAAACTCCATTCATTTCATTTTCATTTTTAAATGAGTCTTATGTCATGATATTTATGAAATAAGTTGCTGGAGTTAATATTGCTAGATCGTTGGCACAAAAAGAGAGAAAGCTTGGATTTTTCCACTCGTTTTCCCCTGTCCATGATGCAGGTAAGAGGGGCTGACATGGAAAAAGTCTAATCGTTCGGACGGGACAATAAACCGCGGCCCCGTGTGCTACGGACTGTGCACGTTAAAGATTCCCAGACAATTGGAAATCGAAAAAATAAGCAGATTAATGCAGCTGCCCAAGCTAAATTTCCCTCATTGCACCCTGCATGGCGTTGCCCACATGGTTCAGAAAAGTAAAACGTAAAACTCCATTCATTTCATTTCTAGGCTTTGATTACTCTCCATGCTGGTATTTAATATCTTATAATAATTGATTTCATTCCGAGGTCAGCCAGTTTTCACCTTCTTGAAATGTCCTTGCGCGTGAAAAAATATCTAGGTAAACACTCGAGTGATAACTAAGCTACATTGAAAATAATAATCAAAGTTAAATATAACTAGGCTACAGTAAAACTCATCAAAGTTAAGTTATTTCATATCAATAAATTAACACGATTAAATATAACTAGGCTACATTGAAAGTCATCAAAGATAGGTTATTTTATATCAATAAATTAACACGTTTAAATATAACTTGGCTACATTGAAACTAATAATCAAAGTTATGTTATTTCATATCAATAAATTAACACGATTAAATATAACTAGGCTACATTGAACCTAACAATCAAAGTTATGTTATTTTATATCAATAAATAATCACGATTAAATATAACTAGGCTAAATTGAAA
The DNA here is from genome assembly GCF_000327385.1 of Lottia gigantea. Lineage (NCBI taxonomy): Eukaryota > Metazoa > Mollusca > Gastropoda > Lottiidae > Lottia > Lottia gigantea. The sequence continues at coordinate 1,636,961 of NW_008707617.1, read as the reverse complement.
CTAATAATCAAAGTTATGTTATTTCATATAACTAAATTAACACGGTTAAATATAACTAGGCTACACTGAAAATAATAATCAAAGTTATGTTATTTTATATCAATAAATAATCACGATTAAATATAACTAGGCTACATTGAAACTCATAATCAACGTTATGTTATTTTATATCAACAAAAACATGATTAAATATAACTAGGCTACATTGAAACTCATTAAAGTTATGTTATTATATATAAAAAAAACACTATTAAATATAACTAGGCTAAATTGAAACTCATCAAAATTATGTTATTGTATATCAACAAAAAACACTAATAAATATAACTAGGCTACATTGAAACTCATCAAAGTTATGTTATTGTATATCAACAAAAAACACGAATAAATATAACTAGGCTACATTGAAACTCATCAAAGTTATGTTATTGTATATCAACAAAAAACACTATTAAATATAACTAGGCTACATTGAAACTCATCAAAGTTATGTTATTGTATATCAACAAAAAACACGAAAAAAAACTAGATCACATTGAAACTCAAAATCATGTGTTATGTCATTTTATAAGAAACCAATAAACACGAATAAATATAATAAATATATAGATAATAAATAGATTCAGTGAAGTAAATAGAGACTCCGAACTGGAAGTTGACGTCTTGTTCGTACGTCTGTCATGTTGACCCAATTAATCGGAGTCACTTTCAATAACAGGACGAAGTTTTTTTTCGAGGCGGCTGGTTTGTTTATGTGTTATTTTCTGCTTGATGAATGTCTTGGTCAATATTTCCATTGAATATATTCTGAAATCCGCGGACAGATGTTGAAGCGAATGATTGTCGAGTTGACATATAATTCGCTTGGATTTGATAAAGATCGTGGGATGAGTGAAGGATATTGGATATTTGTATGTGCTGATATTCGTTGAAATTACTGTAATTGTTGATAGATGAGATGTTTTTGAAGCCCGATATTTTGCATAATTTGGTTTGCTGGGATGTTGTTGTCATTCAGTTTCTGGATTAGACACTGTGAAGATATTTTTCAGTTTCAGTGCCGGAACATTCATTCGGCGAATCATACTTCGACTGGCTCTCGTTTGAACTAGGGTAGCATTGGGGTCTACGCCTCTATTAAAAAACTCTTATGATACATCTTTCATAGTTAGTATCAGTTTTTACAAACTATACACATTACATACTTTTTTTTACATTCATACATGTATACTTATGTACAAGTAAATTCCTAAATTATCGGTTTTGAGGCACGTTTACCCAGTCACAAGGGTAATATGACCAGGGGTGGAAACTTTCTCCGACAAATTATTTGATGATGTAATTTTGAACTGCGAAGTTCCTTATAGATCAAATAGGTTTATAGTTAATTTTGTTACAAGAACCTGATTAACTAGAATGCAAAACCGACTGTCGGGGCGTTTTTTTTTATGTATTTTCGATGAATAAATGGGTCATATTCAACAATACTCAACCAAATGACATTAGGGTTTAATATTCATCTTCTTCACAAAAATCACAATTGAAGTCGTTGACATACACCACACCTAATCCAATTCCACTAGTTTGCAAATACGATTCAGTGCAATATATACAATCTGCTTTATTGGAATTTTCCGCTGCGTTATGCACCTTTTTCGCAACAGTTTGGTTTGCTCTTTTGATAATTTTCTGATTTTTTATCCCAGATTCTTATCTGTTTTAAGTCTTTCAACAGAATGTGGTTTAGTGCAGAAGTAAGAACAGTGGATGATTCAGCCTTCCTTTTTCTTCGGGCCTGCGTTTTGACCTTTGGCTGTGGAGAAATATCAGACAAAATAATCCGGGCTCTTATGGGTTGTGAAAGATCAGGTTGGAAATATCTTCGTTTTCTAGTCAAGAGCGACTTGTCAGCCGATTTCTGCAGGTGGTCTTGTAAATGCAGTTAATGGAGCATCTTTTCACTTAATAAATAAAACCCACAAAATCCCCCTCGAACAATTTTGGTGACTGTTACATGCCCTTCGCTGTCAACTGTAATCGATGCCATGTTGTTTTGGTTACATGGCGTTTGAATACGTGAATATTATAATAAAAAATTTATAATATGAACTATATTATTATAATCATGTAAAAAAAATAGTATAATAATGATTTTTAGGTATTTTCAGTTCTTTTATGAAATGACTGTCCCGGTCGCAAAGCAATGAAATCGCCATAGAAAGAGTATAATTACTTGCGATAAGACGATACTTTTCAGCAGATCAGCACCTCATCTATCAACCGGTCGTCGCTTACGTTGTCTCTTTCCTCCTCCGCATCTGCTTTTGCCCCTCGTTTCTTGTGCTGCTCGAAATTTTCGCGAATTGTGCTCTTGCCTTTCTTTAGCCGGGTTAACTAGGTTAGTGGGGCCGGTACCAATATGTAGATCCAGATTCGCCGAGTAAAGCAAAAGAGATGATACCTTTACTAATGGCCGATGTTTTTCAGAAGAAATCTGAACAAACACGTATTTTGTCTTTGTTGACTGTGAGGTTATAAGCACATGTTTTCTTTTTAGCTGTACCTAAGACCGAGTTTTATCCGCCTCTCCTCTACCTCTAGGATGTAATCAGCACATTTTATCCGTTTCGAGCACACCTATGGAGTCCTTTCAAAGACTATCTTTCCCTCTAGCGTAACACCATAACAGGAATAACAACACCGTGTTGGCCGGAAACATTGTGTAAGTAACAACCGGGATCAGAACGACAGCATTGAATACGGGCAAATCTGTAATCAGATCAGGAGTAGATCAGGAATAGCAGCATCAGCTGTGGCAGGTCCAGGGATACTATACCATCAGGAATAATTACATTCGTTTCACGAATGGGGATGTGGATCAACAGTAGAATTAGGGTTAAATAATGGTCACCATAAATTTTACAATTCTGATCTACTAAAACACAAGCTTCAAAACTGCCTGACCTCTTGCATCATTTATGCTGTATTTTGATTGATTTCAAGTCGTACATAACAAAACGATCCGGCCCTTTTCAATTTGTTTATCCCTATTTGGTATGTACATTCCTGGACCTCGAAAACGACCATTGGCATCAATGACCTCATGTTTTTCGGCTTGCCACAAAGGTGTAACTAGGGTTTAGCTTCCGTAGCTTATCGTCTATGTTCTTATTGTCAGCAGGGTTATTATTTATGTTCACTCACTTTTTCTCAACATTAAAGTTTGTCTGATAATATAAATAGGTCAAGTTATCAGGACTTATAGGCCGTTAAGCAATTGGAAGGTACTTTTGGTGGGTAAAACGATTTGCTTGTCCATTTCTATATTGCTTTTCAGGTCAGCTGAATAGTACAAAGAGGGTTATCACCAGTAGCCTACACTAGGTTACGCAGCAGGCTTACATTCGCTAATTATTTGATATGTTAAAATCACTATCGTATCCGTCAATCTTTGGCAAAGCATTCCGAAGATTCATCGGCCTTGACCTGTTGACAATCCTACAACAAATACAAAAGTGAGACATTTGTAGGCTTATAAGATTTCTTAAAATTGGATGGGGTGGGGGTAACAGTGAATTAAATCATTAAGTATTTGATTACATTAGCCGAAATTCCAAGTATAATCATTGAAATAAAAGGCAATTTTAGACATTCTATGATTTCAAGGTTATACTACAAATGCCTATTGTGTCATATAAATATTCCAACAATTTTTGTTTTGTGTTTTTTCCCCCATAATGATTTTTGTCATATCCATAACTAATTCTGAATTGATGGTCTTAAACCAATGTATTTTGTATTTATAAAAACCAAAACCATTTATCAACATCAATTTTAAAGTAGAAATAGAAAGATTAGAAATCATGCTAACATTTAAACCTATATTATGCAGTAGTCGGTTAGAGCGTTGGTTCTTTACATGGCGTTTTTTGCGTGGTTACATCGAACTTATTGTACGCCAAAAGACGCGTAATGTCGCGCCACTTGAATAAGTAATATCGAGTTTCTGCCAACAATTAATTGTTCTGATGTTAAATACATGTTATTTTCAGTAAGAGCAGAGATAAGGTTCTTTCCTTCTCTGCGTACAAATGTCAAGAGAGGCAAATCTCTGTCAAATTAATCAAATAGAGAAATAATAATGTTAAGAATTCGATTTCCTTTCACCGGTAAAATGTATTTTTTATATTTATGAAGCTTAAGTTATATTCTCAAATCAAGTTTTAAAACCAGGCGCACACACCAGTCACCAGCTTAAACAAAATTCATTCCTGTACATCTTCCATGGTAAAATTTTGGATTCATGGAAAAAGGTTTAAAAAAAAAAAGAAATTTAGAATTGTATCCTTTCCATCAATGTTCTATAACGAAGTAATATATGATCAGAATTCGAATTAAAAAAAAGGGCAAGAAAAATCCATATATTGATTATTTCAGTTTCCCTAGAGATGAGTCGAGATAAGAGCAACGCGACGACTAAATTGGACGCCCAGTAAAATCGCTTTTGTGTGTAGGAAACATTTCACCGAATCAGACTATTTAACACCGCTCGGATAACCCATCCATGTAAAGAAAAGGAAAAGGAAATTAAAAAATTGGCATTGACTTTACACTTTACCATATCTATCTTCCATCCGAAACTGGACGTCCTGAAAAAGCAGCTGGAAAGTAATCCTTTAATAATAGATGCAATGCCATCAGGAAGCAAGTCTTGCATGACACCAAAAATTCCAAATATTCAGGCTTTGTATTCTATGGACGGACGGACGGACTGATGCGAGAATGGTAGGTAACCTGTGATGGAACATCCACTATCTTAAACACATTTGGAACTCTTGACTGTAAGTCTTACCTAATTTTGATAACATTAAACATATTTTCCTAATCAAACCAACTTTAATATGCATGCAGTATTGGACGCGTGCCATATGTTAATTTAGCAAGAAATATACTTCTAAGGGGCCCAACCCTAGAAAAATGCATACGTTAAAAACCATTCCTACGGGAGCCCTAACCCATTTATGTCCTCGGGTTCCCACCTATCAAGTTTAAAGGCGTATTAAGGACAAATTGTGAAACATCTCAGTAACAAACTGAACACTAATAATTTAGTTGTTGACAGTAACACAAAAAAAAGGAAATTCTAGTTCATTTTTCAAAGATGACTTTCATTTGTCTGATTATAAAGATTGTGTTCCTACCGTTGAATATGTACATGTACAACATATTGATAGAACAGTTGACATTTCAAATTCAAGAAATCCGTTTGTTAAAGTTTGAAAGGTTCTCGAATCTTGCTCAAATAGAAGATATTTTCAGAAAAATAGCTGAATATTTACATTCGTTAAAACACGAGAGAATCAACTTTTTGTCATGTGCGTGATTTTGTCATCACGATGCGTTCGCTTATTTCTGATGCGGAGTCACACAGAATTCACGAACCCCTTTTAGATATGTCAGAATTAAGCTACAAGCTTTCTCAAGATCACATTGAGCTTCTTTTTACATGCATACGGGGTAAAGGAATTTATAACGATAACCCGAACACATTTCAGCTGAAATATGCTAAGTAAAAAAATAGTTTGTAAGAACGCTATCTTTGCTCCCCGGAAAGCTTCAGTTATTGTCTTTTGAAACAGAATGTATCGGTTCGCTGTTTTGCCTGACATGGACCAAGCTAAGCTCTCCAGTTAATGAAAACATAAAAGAAGACATAGACAAAGATAGTGATATTCATTTTACCTCCCGATGATATTCTGTGATCGGGAAACATGCGAGTTGGTCGTTCGATGATCTTGTTAGGTTGTATTGAGACGATACATGCAAGCACTGGACTATGTCACAGAGTAACAGATAAGCTTATTAATTATGCGAAAATTAGTTTGTCATTAGTATGATTTTAGTTGAAAAAACACAATCGTGTGAGGGATGGACGCTTGTACTAATACAAAAACTACAGACGACTCGCCCTGTAGGTCGCGCGAGATAAAAGGTGACGACTAAGAAAAGTAAGGTGGATAGCTTTGAAAGGCTACTGTTTTACAAAATTTCTAAAAATTGTAGACGATCAAAAAAAAAAAAAAAAAAAAAAGGAACAAGTACTCTGGATTTTCGGAAAAATGACCCTATAATCAAATATAAACGTCTGAAGATTGTTTACTTTCGGGTTCCTATTGCTGCCTACGTCAACATCCAGCCACTTTCAGTCAAACAAGGCGAGAAGATCCTCAAATTGCTCGCGAGAGGCTTATCTCTATCAGACCTTTGTCACGTACTTAAAACGTTTCGGTCGTCTGTGGTTCTTCCACAGTCATCGGGTTAAAAAGGAACGATTTGAAGATATTCAGGACTTCAGTCGGACTGATCAAAAAAGGATTCATCGGGGACAATCTGGTACAGATCGGCTCGATAGGAAAAAAACGATCCAATGGTGAAATGGGGATATAAGATAATTAGTAACCACAGCCTGTATTACATAAAAATAAATATGAACTGAAACTGGATCAGAACAAATTGACTTTTTATGTCTTGCACCTAACGTGCCGATATCCGATCTGCATCGGTATACCACGTTCGAGGAACGGATATCCCAGATTTATCGGGATATTATTATTTATGCCCATGGGCTAACATGCATATAATGTATATATTTTATATTAGATAATTAATTTATCATTAATGTAATCGTAACTCGTAGCAAAGGCATGGTCAAAAAAACATTTATTCAAACGCCACTTTTACATAACATGCCATCTTTTTGAAGATGGCGACTAAAGATGGCGACTAAGTTAAAATTTACAGTTTAGAGCATGCAAGAGGATTTTTTTTTAATTTTAGTTATCACATGAATGTGTATACACGAATCTGATTTTCTCCAAGGCAATTTTGCTGAAGGTGTAAAGAAGCTGTCCTAGAAATGAAAGCAATCATTTCATACAATGAAACGGGTTCATGTAAAGAAAGGACAGTGATATGTGTTTATTGATAATTGTGTGATAAATAAAACCTTTCAGTATGGCATGTGAAATTTAAGAATTCATTGCCGGAAAAAAGAAATTTATCCGGCAACACATTTCTTATATGCATAAGCCATAAGCACCCGTTAAAGAACCTCTATTTATGACATAAGGGTCACTAGTATTTTTATAAATATCACACAAAAATCTGTTTTTCAAAAAATAAACTTAAATCTCGACAGTTGTTTTTTGTTAAGTTGTCCTTCACAATCATTAATATCGGGTCAAGAAAGGTTAAAACAAATAAGACCAATTTTGTAAAAGGTTGAATAATCGAAGGGATAGACGATTCAGGGAGCTGAAGAGATTTTACCATTGAAAAATGCTTCGGAAGTCAATTCCTATACATAAATTCTGTTAAAATTGAAAAGAACACTGGTTTGTATTAGAAAGCTTTTTTGATAAATTGCTGGACTATATCAATGATAACAATTCGAAAAATGTTCATCCAATTCACAGCAACCATAGTTTATTGTTTTTTTTTTTTTTGTAAATGTTTTCACTTTATCAATGAGTCATTCCAAAAAATGTCAGCAATATCCATTGTATATTTTATTAGTTCAGGGTTTTTGTTTTACAAACACGGATACGGATAGTGAAGACCAAGAAACCATACATTATACTTGGAGATCTGATCAAACCGTTCCTCAAAAATGCAGTGTCACTGATGATTGGAGGAGATACTTTAAGTAAAGTGATAAGATACCGTTATCCAACGATACTTTGTGGGATGGGGGGCGAAGAATCCCAGACATGTTGGAGAACGTAAAAAAACAAGGTGATACTAATATTAAAGCTTATACATAGCATGCAGATTTCTGCGAACACGAAAAAAGTAGTTGGATGTTGAACTGACGGGGCTCCGACGATGATGGGGATAAAGTGCGGTTTCCATTCGTTCATAAAATTCGTATACGATATCTGTTCTTTGGTGGATTCATTGGGAGGCGTTAGCTGCGATACTCTAACATTATTACTGAACGAAATTATGCAAACGGTGGTTAAAAAGCCGAACATGTACTGCGTGAATTCTTGGCCATCCTTAAGAAAGATGTATAGGTTTTAATCTAAGCTCTGGTTATCAAAAATATGTGCTATCCGACCGACATTATGGAACGAATCAATCAAGTAAATTCATCGCTATATGGATATGACAGCAACATAATCTTTCTCCATGACAAAATACAGGCAATTATTGCCAACCTCAATTTGATCGAGCGTCGAGTCAACAACGGTAGGTTTACGAAGATCTCGACGTGGCCGATTTGTCATCTTGGGATAAAAGTAATATCACTTTATGAAAAAGAAGTCATATCTACAGACTCATCCTAAATCATTCACAAGCGACAATAGTTGCGAGGATGACCTTGTTCAGGAGGAATTGAATAATTTGAAATTTGATTACGAGCCATATTATTGTCCACAGATCTTAGGCTCAGAAATATTTAGTGTAATATGCGAAGTCTCTTATCCACTGTCTTCTGAAAATCGCAATTAATCACTTTTCCTCATCAACCTACATACTCATACGAAACAGGATTTCTAACAAAGGTGGTGATAAAAACCAAATATAGAAACTGACTACAGTTGGAACCAGATTTCCGCTGTATTTTGACTAAAACGGGGCCTGGTTTCGATAACCTCTTGACAGACAGGCAGCAGCAACAGTCTCACTGAATTAAAGAAACTTTTATCATTTCGTTAATTTCTCCTCAATAATGTACAACGATATTGTGGTATATGCTTGTAAAAGACATGTTGTATTGTGTTTGGATCAAGAAATCATCCTTTTTGAACATTGTCAGTGTTCAGTGACACCGATCAGAACATGTTAAAGCAAGTCAACAGGATCAATACAACTTTTTTTTAACCAAACAAACCCAAATTTTAGCGCTATATAAACGTGGAAGAAAAAATTTTGACCAGATAATTACTTGGTATGCTCATCTTTCCGAAGACCTGTATTTATTTCGTCTGTTTTTTGTTTTGTTTTCGATTTGGCATAAGCTGGAGTAATATCAGCTAAAGTTAACACGGATTACATTTTATCTTATGTGTCCATCGCGGAGTAAATATATTAGCTGAAGGGAAAGTATTTGACAAAATTTTTTAAGAATGTCGAGGAATAAGAAAAGGGATTCTCCACGTCTGTTATACAAAATCATTGATTAAGATGATATTATAACTAATTGTTCAGCTTGCAAACATGCATATTCACTAACAAGAAAGTTCAAAATCTTTATCCTCTAGAGAGATTTCAATACGAATCGTTCTGAATAAAGCTATTCCTTGGTAAATGGCCTTATCGGAAATTCAGCAGCGTCGGTATTACAATATGGTGAACCTTTATTGATCGACTAGTTTCTTTCAATTCACCATGTAAGATTCCACTTTGTGAACGAAATCCACGAAATATCTTGAAGAAAGCCAAGAAAAGAAATGTGATCATGGCGTTGGATATTATCCCAATCGGATACAGATATACTGGATTAAGACTTTGGGGCTAAAGCCCTGTGATTAATATACATCGTCTTTCCGTCGCGAAGATACATTTATTCTTGCTTCGTGAGTTCTGAAAGAAGTCGGTAAATGAACTAAATTCCGTCCGGTATGTGTTTAGTATTATGGATAATTTCCATTCCATATATGTTAAGTTATTAACAATATTTGTGTTCAGAAAAATGATATTAATCACAAAAAATAGGACACTAGATGATAGCAGCTGAAATTCTCCTTTTGAAAAGGTAAGTTGTCAGTATGTTATGAATTGAAAAAAAAATGAATAACCAATGGAATGCAATGAAATCTTCGTTTGATTAAGTAATTGGTCGAGAGTATGTGTAAGCACCTCAAAATGCAATTTGGTCGTTTTTTGCCGTAGCAGGGACTGACTATCCATTAGTTCTGTGATTCCCAATTCATGTTTTTCAATGCAGTGGAAAGAAGAATCTTGAAAGTTATTACGTTAGCTAATGCAATAGAGTTCTATCTATGTATGTCAGTTGTTACGTCTGAAATGTTGATATGTCCATTAGTAAATTTTAATGGCCATTTCATGTCATGGGCAATTTTCTCAATTACATATTACCTACCACGCATGTCCACGAGCCCACTAATTTAGATTGGTTGTTGGGCATTGGCTACATAATCCTTTTCTTTTATGGGTGCTTTTTGTGTGAATTACTTTTTTATATCCACATATCAAAAGAAACCGCTTCAAAACTACATTTAGGATATTATTGAAGTATATGCTTTAGGAAAGAACGTTTGAGCATGCACATATTGTCATACACAGTCCTAATGTCAATATGCGTTTTTGTCCTACTAATATGTGTTTTGTCCTACTAATTAGTGTTTTTTCCTACTAATATGTGTTTTGTCCTACTAATTAAATTTATAAATAATTGACTGGCATAGTTCAGTTTTGTTGTTTTCAGAGATCATATACGATACGTTTAATTCATTAAGGTATCTGTCAAACCTAATATATTGCAAATATAATAGAAGGAAATATCGATCGTTATGGAACGATTGGAAGGCAGCTTCAATGTAGATATTTGTAGGAAACTGGCAACGATATTAATTAACACGTATTGGTTGAGTCAAGGTCCATGGAGGTTAAACATTATTATTATCTATATGTTTATTATCTACTGAGAAAACTTCCTTTCTAAACCAATTTAGAACTACCATTCATCTGAATAAAAAAGATAAACATCGGACCAAGTCAAATCTGCGGCAGTATGCTATTAAATCATTTTATACAACTTTGAACTTTCTGGGACTACGTTTGCTTCCAATATTTTGCACATTAATTTAAATTTGCCCAACTTCGGTGTTGCCTAGAAGATGAACGCTAAATTATATTCAATAATACAAATGTAAGGTCAAGTTAATTATACGTAAATCCAAAACCTAATCATTGATTCAGACAGAAAATCAAATATCCGATAACTAAACTACACAAATCTTCTACTAATCAAGCCTGTAGCAAATATCAAGCAATGCATACATATCTGTAGAAGCATGGCTTAAAAAATGTAATTCATTCGTCCCTCAATTTTAACCCCCGCTTTCTGAGCACAGACAGTATCTAATGAGATTAAACTAAATATGTCAATATCAGTTCCCAAGAGTTTGAAACTGTCACTTTAGTAGTTATGCCTCTTTAAGAATTGATATATTTATGACTCTAGTTATATTCATTTTCGTCTCTTTTTCTGAATATGGTGTTTAATCATATTGTGAGATATAGTGCTAATGTAATATTTAAGTTATGAAATGAGTTGCCAGAATTATTTTTTTTCCTGAGTCTTGTTGAGTGATTCTGTATATCTCACAACTATCAATAAAAGCCTTCATTCCTTGCACTTTTTCTAATTAGGACCTTCGTTTTGAGGTTGACCATTTTTGCACTATTCTTTAAAATGTCAGTTCTTGGTAAACACGTTCATGTGATAACTAAATTGAAACTTTAATCAAAGTTAAGTTTTTTGGAACAGTTCCATGTCCTTAATCTTCATTTAAAACCTCATTTCGTCACCTTCAACGAATGCCATGTTGTTTGTTTTCATGGTGCATGGATACATGACCTAATTTCCATAGACATTATCCTGTGCTACGAGTTCATATCGTTTTATGAACCTGTGTTATGAAGCCGGGAACAGTAATGTTGTGTGATAAAACGAAATATGGGTATTTGTGGTTTATTATATATATGAAACTGTATTAGTTTTTGGTGTAGCAAAGTATTCGTGTTCGACATACAAATAGATCTGAGTAGTGCCCTATTGAATTTTAGCACACATGAACAAATAAGCATATCCCAAGAGATCACGAAATTTTAGTCATTGCAAATGATGCAATTTAATATTGTGTAAGGTTACCACTACTTAATCTATGATTATTTAAAAAAAATCCCTTTTGATTCGTATCAATTTTATACTTTTATGAACCATCACAGTTTATGTCTTCCTACACATACTTATTCTGATCGATTGCGACATATATCATACATCCCTGAGAGAAACGCCACTACCATAATTACTTAATAGTATATAATTCAAGTCTATGTGGTGAATTTGAATATCGTACTATAAATGAAATCGGTTAAAGATATGACATTTAAAAGAAGACAACAGTGCGGAACTGAATAGTTAGCGACTTATGTTACAATATGGATACATGTAAGCGGGTCGTATGTACATACCTGACCATTCTATATTGTATTTCTAATCTAATTAAAACTATGACAAAATTGTAAAAGGAAACACCTTATTTTAAGGTAACTGAAAATTCGTACCTTATGGCATCGAAAATGTTCCAAATCTTAAATTGGTAAGACCATAATTGCACTAATCACCCCTTATCTGGTTCTGCAAAAAAAAAATTCATCAAGCTCACAGATGTGCTGAGTGGTAGTGTTTATATCTAAGTGATTTAGAGAATAGTCCTATCTTATTGATTAAAAGTAATAGCCGAAAGGGAGCCAAGCAGATGTGTACATACGATCTTTCTTGACAGCATGCTATATTTGATCTATTGCTTCATTGAATTTCTGTACAGATTTTGGTATGGTATGATACGTACTGAAAAGTAATACATTACAATCAGCCAATCAGACTATATGTAATATATGTATATGTTCAGATATTTTATCAATCAAGGATGTAGATAATTGTTGATTTAATGACGAAGAACATTACACATTCAGTCAGAGATAATGTGTATGATTGTATCAGATTTCAAGGACGAAAACGAATTTTTTTGTTTTCCTTAGGTGCCACACCTGTTGATCTTGACACATTTTGATCTCTTCCAGTTATTAAACAGACAGCCCTCTCTTTAATGAGTGATTTGATGCTATACGACACAGCGTAATTCTTTCGTCTGATATATATTTAAGCCTATATTTATTGGATATGAAAATTAATAAATAACAACTATGGATTACAAATTTTTTTAAGTCTTATTGCTACAACTAATTTTTGAACCCATATTACGTTCCAAATACTGACCTGTACATAACAATATAAAAGACATTGCTAGAATTACTTAAATTATAATACTACCTAAGTGTATCCAAAAGCAGGAGATCAGCTTGCTCTTCTGTATTGGACTCCTCTTCAGTATCACTGTTGAGAACTTGATTACAAGTTATTTGATTACTGTAGCCTGTCTCAGATTTTGTCAGTTTGGGAAACTGAATAGACTTGATTTGGACAGTAAAGTCTAAGTTAATTTTACTCGCTGTGGTCAAATCTGGTTCGGTTATCCTCAACATGTTAATGACTCAATTTTCTAAAATATTACCTTTTGAGGAGTGACAACATGCCACATCTACAATATTAAATTAAGTTTTAGGGAAGCAAAGGTTTGAGTCTCCCAAATGAAAAGACCTGTGGTTAACCTTTAAACCTCTTTCACTAATGAGGTCATCAATCACGGAATTAATTGGCTATAGTTAGCAGTTGTTAACAATGAATTTCTCTGTAGCAAACTTAGTAAGAAAAAATGCTTGCAATTCGTGTAACGTAATCTCAGAAAGTGTACTTGCGAACCTTGTTTTCCTGCAACCATTCTTTGGCAGTTACCTATGAATGTTGTTTTCAATAATGAGTTCGCTAATTGTGAAAGTTTTAGTACAGCCAAAATCCAAATCCATTAAAATGTACAGTATAACAACGTAATCCGCTATTCCATTATTCCTCTTGATGATTGCTTCCACCCAGGCATAAGCTTCTGTAATTAAAACAATATTTTACGTGTGTTTCTTTTCAGAGGTTATAACAAGGATTATTATATAGTACTGTAGTTATCTATATATTTGATGAGTGAACGGTATGTTGAAAAAATACACAGCAAAAATCGTCATCTGCAATCATGTATCGAATCGCACTGCTGGTTTGGATGGTACCCATAATTCAAGGTTAGTAAATCTGAGCTTTTTTTTTTAGGTTATTCTGCGATAAAGTTTAAGAAAAATAATATTAACCCCCCATTACTTTACTCAAAGCCTATACGATTTAGGGTGATAGAAGGGAAGAGTTCACTTTTCTTCGTATTCAGTTAGCTGCAAATGAGTGTATCGGGTAGTTCCAGAGAAGACTGTACTGCTTTGTTCTGTATTCCAAACTATTCAGCTCCGAGATAATAGGTAGTATATCCTATTGAATTCTACATATACAGGATGCTAAATAAACCTTCAAAGCTCTAATCCTGAAACCTACATATATTCTTATTATTTCGTGTAACAGGTTGTTGTGTGAACAATAGTGTCATTGGTTTTCACACTGGGATTCGCTTGTGTACAAACGATCTTCTGTCAAGTCTTTGATCGAAATGTTATGGGTTTGTACCCTATTAATGTTGAAATGAATACAACTGTTTGTTCAGTACAAGGCATTTTAGGAGTATTTTTATCATTCAATTGGAAACCAACACATTCATTAAGTCATCTCACGGCTTTATCTACTATCGAATATTGAGTTAAATTAAAATCCTGTCTGGTTTTATGATCACGAAGACCATAATATTTAGGTTATATAAAAGATTATTGAGATCAGGTTTCCCTAGTCCTATTGATCCGGCAATGAAATGAACTATCAGTGATCGCATTGTATAACTAAATAATAAGAAGCTTATCACGACTCTCTCGAAAACTTCGGACGTCTCATCAGAAATGACCATTACTTCCAAATACCACTAAACAGAAATGGAGAGAGCCTTACGAATCAAGTCTTATTTAAATTAAATCGTCCATTATGTATATTTCAAAGGGACCCTCCTACCGAAGGGAATATATCCAAACACAAACTTGCGCAAAATGTTTACGATATTCGAGAATCCAATTTAACATAACCTGTATGCGAATCTGAAATTGTACATATTTTCTGACAAGTTTATGTAGATTATTTGCTTCTCAGAGTTGCATGCAGGTTACCTGATGCGGGCGATATTAGTGAACTTATACAAATGGTTTATTTATTGTTACCTTAGTAATTTTGAATATAGTGGGAAAAAAAATGTTTCGATTAGAAAAGGGAAGTCTCGTGAACTCCGATGGTTTAAAACGCCATGAAAATAGTTATTATATTTCGGGGAAGGGAGGGTTTGATTCTCCCAAATGTACAGGCCTAGGGTGGAGCAGACACTTTATTTAGAAATTAGGATTAAGGGTCTTGATATTGGGTTTTCTTCTGTTCTTATTCTGATCTGAAATTAGAAAAAATAACTCGCCCGATGGGCGAGAAGTATAGTATCTGTTATGTACTGATTGTTTTTAGTTTACTATGAACAATATTATCATTTAAGTCCTTATTTTTTGAATATGCAACTATCATTTTCTGCTTATAGACATGGGGGAATTTCTCTTGAAGGCTCTTATAGTGGGCATGAACTATCTTGCTTGCTCGGTTGCTGGTTCAAATCTTAAAAACAACATTACACCAATATGTTAATTTTTTTTCTCACAGTTTGTAAATGGTGACCAAGTGAGCCAGACAATTTTATCAGAACATTTGAGTTTCCAAGTGTATTGGATGATTTTAACAGTTTAGGAAAGGGTTATACATGATAAAATCAAAAAATCTCTTGGATATCTGTGATAAATTCCCTGTGTCCGCAACATAAAAAAAGATGTGTAAAGCTGCAAACCCAATTTAAAAAAAAACGGACCAGAGCAAGAGCTATCCAAATCCTAGATAAATCTGATTTTCTGCTTTTTCTGTCCTCTAACCTAAACTCAACAACTTCGTAAGCGCAAAGGAGGGCGATTTTTTGCGTTTGCGGGCGGCAAAGGACAGTGTTTTATGTGTTGCTCTTACGTACACATGAAATGCAGGTAAACTTGACTTCGAAGTAATGTTTTCATTGTAAACCTCAAATTTTATTTCACACATTAGAATGGTAGACACATAAAAACCATGGTGTTTTCGTTTTAATCATTGGACTATTTACTACTTGAACGGAACTCAATCACTTGAAGACAAATAGTGAAAGGTCAAACAAGAGGCTTTAATAACTTGGTATTGTTTGGTTTGGAAGGTCATTTAACGACATTATTAGGTTAGGTTCTGATTAAGGCGGATTGTTCCATATGACGAGAATATTAATTTTGAAGCTCAGGGCAATGAAACGTCTCGTTTTACAGGCTTAGAAATCATATTTAGTATAATAATTTTATTATGGGTCTTTACATAAGATTGGCAGATCGTCGCTGTGGACTTGAAATGAGCAGTATGGTTACTTAGTTATTGTTTTTGGGCGATAAGAATATTGCTTAACGGAGGGACATTGATTGCCTAAAAATTGACACGCTATGTCTGTATACGCCGCTGATGAGGCAGTTGACTATATCTAGGCAAGAGACTTATTTGGTCTGTTATAATGTAATTTTGTTCTATGAGCAATCATGTGTAATAGCCCTGTCACATCGGACTGCAGCCATCTACGATCTTACGGCGACTAGGTCGTGGTCAATAGTGAGGAAAACTAGAGAACAAGTCCCTTATAAAATTGCAAATTTAAAAACAGTTGACCTCATGCTGCGAGTTATGCGCCCATATTGCGTTCTTACGTTTGCGCAGCTTTTTTTTTCATCACGTGGTATTTTTCAACCCGGTTTTCCCTCTCATTCTTGCACGTATGAGGGGCTGACATGAAAGAAGCTTTTAGTCGTCCAGATGGGAAAATAAACCGGGGACCCGGTGCTACAGGCTGTGCACGTTAAAGATCCCTGGACAGTTAGAAATCGGAAAGAGCAGGCTAATGCCGCTGTTCTGGCAAAATTTCTCCCATTGAAACCTGCATGGCGATGCCCGTCTCCATTAGCCAACATTGTGCTGAAAAATAAGGCATAAAAATGCATTCATATCATTTCGGCGAATAGTGGCGACAATTGGACGATATCTGGCATGTCGTACACGCTTATCCCACGCTTATAGCGACGACCTAAACACGCTCTGGGCCATTTTTCCGTCGCATTAACAGCGCAGTAATAACGCCTTTCCGGTGTGCCTTCACAAAAAGGACATTGGACAATATGAATGATATTTGGTTGCTACTCTCTCTGTGCCCGTCCGTAATCATACCTCTCTAGTATGGCAGTTTTCCACTGCTGAATGAGGTAGTCTGGTGTATCTTTGATCGTGAGTTGAATGTTTTAAACTCTATAAACTGAATACATGTATATGCATAACTACTACTAAGTCTACTCTTTTTCTATGTATTTTCATTTTCAACTGTGTGTACCTGTATATAAATCTAAAGCGAAAGCAGTCTGGTTATTCCAGTCAAATAAATCACAGGCAAAATTCTTCTCAAGGCTCCACAAGTAGTAATACTCAACTCGTTAGATGAATAACGATACATGAATAACAATAGGTTATTAAATTAACCATCTGGCTAATTATTCATATAATTACTAGAAAAAGACATACTTGGGCAAAACTATTGTTATCATTTAGTAGCCTGAATTGGACATTGAGTCATCGGTTATTTTAAATCATAGCATACACACAAGTGCTACATTGGTTCACAAAATGCTTATACTTTTCCAGAGTGTTGGTCTATTTTTCGTAGAAGAAAACGTACTATGGTTACTTCAGGGCCATCAAAATACCTTCATTTAACTATCGAATATTCGGGATAACTTGAATGAAATTTTATCAATAACAATATGCCCAGCAGGTGTTGTAAGACGCATATAAACATGGGGTATTTCCAAGTGTTTACTTATAAGGCAATTGACTCTATTCATTTACTACAAATTTCATATAGGGAAAAAAATGAAATTTTCAATCTTCGTCTAAAACAAAAAAATTACTTAATATTTCATTAAGGTATATTACACCCCCCCTTTTTTCTTCTATATAGGCAATGCAATAGAAGAAACAGAACATATTTCAAAATAGAAATCAACAATATTTTTGGTCATACCAACCTTACACAAATTGAAAGCAGGGAATGAAAATAATTCATGCGAAAATTTTACGAGTTTTCAGTGTTTAACTTTTAACATCTTACACGGATGTCTAATTAAAACATAACTGGGACGTTATGTTATAACACTCGTGATCTCTTAGAATACATCTCGCAGTGTAGTAATACGACAATGGTAAATGCCATTTTCTAAGGTAATCAGCCTATTGTCAATCGATAAGTCAGAAAATCTGAATAATAGCATGTAAAAACTCGATTAATTACATTCAACCGACTTAAAACTTATCTTCAAATCGCGGAATTCGCCAACAAAGCCCAATTTTAATTCCATTCTTCAGTCACTAATCATAATCCCAAGCTGGCTGTTGAAACACGCGTTCTGAAGCGTTCTTCTCGCTACCATGGGAACTATAAACTATGAGGAAATTGAAGTGCGCATGCGTTATGTCCTCCACACGAGAAGTGCAACTGATTGCTATTAAACATGTATACAGGTTATGGATGTTACCGTTTTTAATATAAGTTTTATGTGAATAATGCGATATGTCGCTAGTTCTACGGGATTATATACTAATAACAGTCCTCGCCTTTTATTTTCATGAGCTGCAAGGAAACATTATTAACGATGATATAGGTAAATTGTTTATATTTCTTCATTCTATTACACTGTACGTCTAATGCTATTTCGGTTCACAATCAGGTATATACGTTGGCAATAAATGCTTTAGAAATCCAACATGTTGCCAACGTTCTTTTCATTTAATCTTTTCTTGTAAATAATTTGATTCTGGTAGACTGTGACAAAATACTACTAATGTGTTGGCGAAATGTCTGTAAAATATTCGAAGATGTAGAGAATGAAAAACCACCTGTCCCTTCTTTTATTGTTTTGTACTTAAATTTCAGAGTTAAAATATGAATGTAATATGCTTCAAGTACAATTAACAATGCTTTGAACTTAAATTTCAGAATTATATATACCGCGTATAATAATAATAGGTCGGAGAAGGTGTCCCAAATGTGCATCTTGGGTGGTTTCATACTTTATTATGGAATAAGATGAGTTAACCATGAACCTATTCAACAAATATTTGTTGGATTCGACATGAAAGGATATTTTTGATGGATTTAGTTTGGCCATGATGAGGGGTTTGATGTCAGAAACATCGTCACTTTATGATAATTGTTAAGTCTACTCAGATTGTTAAGTATACTCAGAAATGTAACTTCATGATAATTGTAAAAGTATATCAGTGAGAATGTATTTGTTATAGTATATCGACTAATGTAGTTGTTATAGTATTGACTAATGACATATCTGGTAATTTGACTTTGAGAATTAATCATTGGCATAACGCCCTAGGGTAGCTTGTTCAATTTATCATGGTATAACCGACTCTGTAAGTAAGAGTGGGATGATATATAAATACAAAGGAAAGATTTCAGGTTAAGCTACGATGACAATCTATACAAAATGACTATTTTAAAATAACATCTCAAAAGGATTATGATGAGGTTTCTTAATATTTTATGATCTGGGAACACTGATTGGATCTTATTGCACCAGTTCGTGTCAATGGCCGCACGTCTTTGTTTACAGTTTTGGATTACCCATATCGAAGAGATCACCGTGCATTCCACAATTGAGCGATATTAAAACACACGACCATGATTTTCTGGACAATCCAAAGCAGTTCTGGTCACACATTCTCAACGCTAAAACTAATTGAGCCAATGGGTCGTTCTCAATGTTGGCCTACTTTCAAATCGAAGTTCAGTTCTTTCTTACCACCTATATCTTCTAGTTCCAACATAAGATTGCCAGTACTAACATGTTCCTAAATTATCATATTAGCATAACCGAATTGACTTTATAGAAATAATTACATACACATTAGATGGCCAAATAGACTTGTTGTGAAATTACATAATTCTCTTCTTTAAAGGTTACAAAGTTATGGTCATTTAACCCAGGGCCTTATTCTTGAAAAACATAACTTAAAACGATTTTAGTGTTCCAGTCTCTTATTCGTCAATCATTAAAATTGATTTTAAATTTAGTTTCGTTATCCAATCAGATTCATGTATTTTTGCAAATCTGAATTTTTATTTAAGTTACGGTTTGGAAAATAGGGCCCCTGTATTAATTGAAATTTGCTTAAATATGACCAAACTCTTTAGCACTTTGTTACTAAATATTTGTTTTATCTTACTCCCTCGTAATTGACATCAAATTCGACTAAAAACTCTGCAAATAACATTATTGATCTTTTGTGATGGAGTTCGTATTTCGATAGCTGATTTTTTTTCAGTAACAGCAACAAGTAGTCTTGATTGAGTAAGTACTTTTCACATGATGTCATCACCACGTCTAAAACAATTCTTTGGGATAAAGTGAGTTAGAAAAAAGTATCGTCCACATTTGTAGGATCGTGTGGTCTTAATATGTGGAGGTATTACAGAAATAAATAAATGTAATAAGATTATGCTCCGTGATGTTTATGCCAAAAATTGTGTTACCTAGACATTCATTCATATTAACATACCTGTAGTGTATGATTAACACCTGTTAATATGTGTGTTCGTTTCATCTAATATCCGGGCATTTTGAAGTTTTTGTAGCCGATTGGCAGTGGCAATGAAATCTCATAATTTCAATACTTGTTTGTACATTTCCTACCAATATAGTCATGGCACCGTACTTGTATCATGATTTTGATCAAACTGGCAATAACAAAACCAGTGTAGGTATATTCTCAAGTAAAGCACTACTAAATTACTTCATTTCAGTCACTCGACAAACTGACAAGACGTTGATCATATAAGGTTAGCGGAATCTTTCTTTCTCATAATCTATATTAGATCTGAAGGAAATACTGAGATGATCATGGTAAATGGATCTTGAAATAAAAAACTAAAAAGTGTCTACACTTTATACAGTAAAGTGATTTGGACTCTTTGTATTGATTTGAATTATACCACACGTTTTGTTCTATATCTGTTACTATGACAAAGTGGATTCTTGTTAAGGGCACAAGAAGATAACTTTTTATGATCTCATTCTTACAAGTTTTTTTGACATTTTTGGCTAAAATAGGGCTAATATTACATATGTTTTCAATATAAGGCATAATTTTACTGCAATTTTAGTAATCTAATTGGTTGTTAGGATTTGGCCAAGACATCTGCTTTTGCATACCCTTTCGATTTTTAAGTGTTGAGCAGAGGAATCTGTAACCTTTGGCAGTTTCTTCCATCCGGGCAACTAGACCATAATTTTGATGATATTGATACCAACATGTGCAGATATAACTGGAATAAAAAAAGATAACCTCCATAGGTAAATGAAAGGTGCAGTCTTTCAGCATTATCTGTTAAGGAAGCAACCATACTGCTTGTATCATACGCTATTATCGACAGAATTGCAGACTAAACATAAGAAATACTACAGAGGACTACTAAACCTTGTTGCATAAAAGGTCATGGAAGGAAATGTGACTAGTGATTTCAAGATCAATAGAAAAGCTAGATTAAGCTACGAAGCAGGAAGATAAGAGATGGAAATCATTTACTCTAATGGGACTGTCAATGAAATTAATTAGCGGAAAACCGAAGAAAAGTTGCCAGTCAGTGTCATGGTCAAACGTCGTGTTTGATATATAAAATAAAAGCTATAAGAATCTATAGATAGGAGTCTTTACACTAAAAGATGTAAAACGCGACTTTTTAATCCCAATTCAATAATGACTTATGTTACCAATAATAAACTAATGACGGGTTTTTAATTCAAGATGTCTTTCGGGTATTCTACGCTTAATTATTCTTGAAGCTTAGATAGATCTTAATTTCTAGTGTAAGAAATAAAACAAATGTCATCTAATAATAATAAAATAGGGAAATATATGCAATATATACATTTCTAGGATAGATGGTGTGGGTTCCAAGGTTGAAACGGTTAAAGGTTGCGATACTATCCTCCAATTTACACCGTTCTAATTTCCAGACATATATCTGTGGTTCCTGCAATAACACTAAAATAATAGCAAATTGATGCTACCAGTGTCTCAGACACACAATTTAGAAAATATCTTTGAAAATCCTTTAAGGGTGTGTGCCTGAATTGGCGGACATCATCCTTTTGTAGGACAGTATCTGCACGATATCTGATTTTGGAGGTAATCGCGTAAAATGTAGTCAGGAAGTGCTGACATCTATAGTGATTATGGGTTATTATTGATATATTGTCGAAGAATACTAATTACTTGTACTTAAATTCGGGGAGAAATTGTAAACAACGTAATCTGATTACTGTAACAGAGTATGCTATTCTACAACACATACTAGTCCACTGATGATATCATACTGCTGATGATTGTATCGTTTTTCAATTCTACTGATGATTTATATCTTGTTTTAATTCTACTGACGATTTATATCTTGCTTTAATTCTACTGATGATATTATTATTATTTATAATTATGTTGATGAATTATATCTTACATGTATTTTCAAAACTGCTGATGATATATTTGTATTGTTTTTAATTCTTCTGATGATATATATCTTGTTTTTAATTCTTCTGATGATATACATCTTGTTTATTATTCTACTAATGATCTTATTTTTAATACTGCTGATGATATACATCTTGTTTATTATTCTACTGATGATCTTATTTTTAAGACTGCTGATGATATATATCTTGTATTTAAAGTTTAATTCTACTGACGATTTATATCTTGTCCATTAGTCTGCTAATTATGGTCAAAAAAATTCTGTACTACATCATATCCTACGTTGGTCCAAAAAATACAAATTTAAAATTTCAATTAAGCAATATTTGACAAGGCTATAATATTATCAAACCAATACTATTAGAAATATTGACGGTAAAAAACTTGTCTGTCTACTTTGCAGAAACAAGCAAGTATGATATAACCAGCCTAGTTTTTACGCTTATTAAAACAATAACACAGACGTAAAATGAACTCAGCTTATATTTTTATCTACTATTTCCAACCGAAGTTTTCTAATTCTGACGTTTATTACCAAAATTACAAAGCTTGAGTAATTGAGAACATCTTGTTCTGTTTTTCTCAACTCTAATTACTAGGTTTCTCCAAGGTTATATTTCTCGCCTGTGTACCTTAATTACTTCCTCTTCGGTGCTGTCTGAATTTGGGGTCAGCGTCAGGAAGTTCATATTAATGTGTATCGAATTTGGTTCCAATGGATCGCGTTTAACTTGAAATGAAATGATAGGTAGATCAACATTCTTAATGTAACGTTCTGATTCTAAATGGATAATTGAAGACGTTTGGTATTGTTTGTGTGTTACATTGACAGTTTTTGCCTAGTAAATTGGTAAGAGTATACTATAAGCGACTATCTAAATATACGAATAACTGACAGTTTTCCATGTCAGTCCCTCCAGTCTTCATCACTGACATGAGTAACCCCCATTTTTATTCCAATGTTTTAACGCTGGGGTCGAACACTGGGTCCTAAATTAGGCAGCAAGCTTCTTTCACCAAGTTTTTGGGGGATATATCCTTTTGATGGTCTTACTTTATTAGACCGTATTTTCCCATCTTAAAAGAATAATTGATTTAATAAAATGTAGGATTGATCTATTATCAGTATATTGGAATACTTTCATCTGAATTTAAATTATGTGCATTACGTCCAATAAATGTATTTTCCAATCTATCAGGCAGAAAAGAGCTCAATGAAGTAAGAAGTGTAGATTTATTACACATCAACACGATGATGACAATTCATAACGAAAGAAAAAGTTATAATAATATAGTCTAGGATTGTAATGACACGTTATTATGTTTCCATTCATAACGACGTAAATAGAGTAATAAGTAGCCACATTGTAATCATGTGAACCAATTTGGTATGATTAGTGTTTGCGTGATCAGAGAAACTAACAATACTTTAAAGAACATTTTGTCGCTATTAGTTAAATGTGATCCGATTTTTCTTGAATTGTGCTATTTTGTACAAAACAACCAGCTAAATGACACATTAATGTTGTTGTTTTTTTTTTTGTGCAGAGCATACTCATAGATGATGCTGCTCCGCTGTATGTGGGCACGTGGTTGCACGTCTTCATTAGCCCACATGGTGCAGAAAAGTAGGACGTAAAACTCCATTCATTTCATTTCCGCTGTATGTGGTTAGAAATTGAAATCCCCCCTAGTCTATTCTGCATCTGCGACAATGTTGTCGATGCCCTGAACAATTTTTGTCTAAATATGTGTGGTTACTATCTTCATGAGACCTCGATCATGTTCTATATTGGCAATATCGCAATGAGCGACTCAATTTTGAGGCTATAATAGCCTTAGTCTTAATGTAAACTGATGATTTATGTTATTCAAAGAAAGTCATTCTGATATTTCAATAATTTATAATTTTAGTCTTGGACTACTTCGCCATTGTGCAACAACTGCCGTGTGGGCGTGTCTAGCCTTGTAATATCACATTCGTTCACAAATGAGTAGCAACGTATATGTTTCTATTATTCACGCTTTTAATGTGTTATTTAATAATAAACTTTATGCTTAATACCTCGCATCCTTGTCAGCATGATAGGATTAACAAACTTATCCCTTCAATCCATTTTACCCGAGTAAGATTTTGTTCATACAGAATCGATATTTTGAGAAAGGATACTCGTGATGGAAAACAATATATATTGCACTGCACAATCCAAGTAAAAATGTACATATGGTCGCGCAACCATTAAGAAATTTCATTTAAAGAAGTAAGTTAAGATAGCCAGTGTATCAATGTTTTTGTTTTATGCAAAAACGACCGATTAATCTAGTCGAAATTGACTAGTTTCTGTGTCAAGACGTCTGGCTGGACGATCTAATTAATCAGATTATGCAAAAATAGTCGGTAATGGAAATATTTCTAGTGTGTACGTCGCCATATCAATAAGATATGGTTGTCTGTAGATGTTGGCCTTATGTGTCTTCTTTCACGCGATGGCAATTTCCGTGTTATCTTAGTCCGAATAAATGTCAATTCAATACTGTGTCGATATTGGAAGTCAGTTATAGGATAGTTCGTTTACCTTTAAGGATCGTTACTGAGAGAATTAAATAAACCGATAGAATTTGATCTGTTCATGAATAACTTGATTCAAGATGCGCTGAAATGGTCAGAAAATATAATCTAATACTGTAGTATAAAGACGAAATTTACAGAATAATCCATCGATTATATCCAAAGGGTTGTATTATAAGGGTCAGTTCATGTTATCGAATGACTAAACAACTATTACCAATGTGATTGCTATATTGAAAAGAGAATAGCTGGACATTGTCTCACCGCCGTTTGAAATTCAATTGTTCCCAAATTTGAATCGTATGCTTTTATAAGTTCAAATTTAAGGCTGCTTTGAGTCTTTGAAACCTTTATTGTTTTTATGTGGTGATAAAAGTTTAAGAGATTGTAAGGAGGTTTTCTCAAATTTTCTCAATTTGCACCATTCCAATTTTCAGATGCTATCAGTGTCCGGGATACACATGAAAAATTTAGAAAACCTCTTTGCAGTCCCTTTTAGTAAGCGTACTATTTCTCAGTCCAGTGCTCACAAATTTGTTCAAGCTTTTATTTGTGAATGTATGTAGGTGCCTGTAATATTCAAACGATAAAAATATATAACATTGATTTGCTTTGAAATTATACAAACGTTTACAAAAGGTTATTTTTAAGACTTACCTATTGAACAATTAAATCGGATCGGATGTTCGTCTGTATCAGAGACAATTGATATACCATTTGGTTTGAAAGAGAGAACGGCACGAGATCCCATAGCAGGTTGTCTCCAAACCCTAGACATTATATCGAACCTTAAGAGAATAGTGTAAATGTATTTACATTATTCATTAATTTACTTAATCATAGCCCATCGATGTATATGATAGTGGACGAAAAGCTAGTATTTTTTGATATGGCATACATGCAATATATTCAGTGAAGATCGAGGTGTCAGCCCTTTTCTTCATGTAGGTAGTTTGTTGAAAAACCGCATTTTGTCGAGTGCTGATAAATGGATCGGAAACAAAGAACTATATTTTGAATTAAAGGATCCTTTCTAACAGGTGGTCCTTGCTAAAACCCCTTAGCATTGATTTCCCGAATTAACCTTCCCCTAGCAAATCGCCATGTAAAGAACCAACACTGTAACCGATTGTGATAGAACCGCAAGACCATTCTTGATGTTCTTAATGACATTTTATCACATTGGCCTTATTTGCTGTTTCTCGTAACAGCTATAACAGTTGTGGTGTGTTTAAGAAGTCACACCATTGTGGTTCCTCTCAATAAGGTTCTGGTCATGGACCTATTAATGGTGACGACGTTTACACCAATACATGTAATCTTAATTTAGTGATACTACTGCCCAATATTCATGATACAACTATTGTTCTATTCGGATATCATTCTTGCTCGATTTGATACCCCATTTTTCACCCCTATCATTGATCTTGGTTTAAGATTTTCGAATTGAAAACTTAATTATTTGACAAAATATCGACTAGTTTTTAGTAAACTCAGAAATACAATCGCTCTCAATCGGTAACGAATTCGTCATCATGACTGTGAAACTCAGTATCGATTTCAAAATCTAGTTAACTGTACCTGTGTTTGTGCAATATGTTACTTGTCGACATATGGTGTATATTTATTATGCTCTCATGAATGAATGTTGGTTATTTATTGAATTAATAAGGTGGATCAAAGGAGACGGAAATGACTTATACTTAAATAAACGTAATAGAGGTGTGTTTTGCTTTGAAACCTATTATGTTGAATTAAGATTTGATCATAACAGATCAATTTCATATTGATGGAAAAATAACACGAAAATGTAATAAAATAAAACATTTGTATATTGACCTTTGTACCGATGCGTCAGCCCTGCTTCTATCATATTGAATATTCAGTCGCGTAACTAGTAAGAAATTATTAAATTGATCTGTCGGTGCGTGTAGGATGGTAAAATAAACCTCAATACGTTTCTTTTATCGTAGATTTAAGAACTGTAATTGTCCGTTAAGTGGATTTACATTTAACTATTAAAAACTTTTATTGTGTTGATAAGAGCCTAAGAAAACACCCTCTCATCAAACGCAGGTACATTTGTAAGTGCCAAGATTTTTGTTTTCCGAATTCGTCAATCCGTTAAGTCTTAATTACCAAGGTTGTAGTATAAACAATACCTATTCACGTCAGCATTTTTAACATGTTTTCTCTCTGGAATGGGGCCAAAATACTTATTGTTCAGCTTGGTACTACTTCAACTCAATGACGGATCTGTCCCTTTAAGATACAGATACATTTTAAACTGGCTTGAAATCCGCTAAAAATTGTAGCCTGTGGTGCCTCCACAATTGTTAGGTATCATGGCTAAAATCACACGCCGACTTTGGCATATTTACGTCATCTGAACATCTCCGCAAACCCCCAAAGGAAATTTGTAACAAGATTGATATTATTCAAGCCATATAAACATAATATCATCAAATACCGAGGGCTTGTCACGCGTTCACAAGATTATTTCGATGTGCTTTTTGTATGTCAAAACAAATACCCGTACAATCCCTTTGCAAAAATCAAGAATTCCAGCTCTCATAAAAAAAAAAAAATTGTTTACACATATATGTATCAATGTAGATTATCAGTTTGCTATTTTTAACCGTCGGTATGCAGATCAACATATTTTGTATTGTCATTTTGATAGGGTGGTAACGTTCCTAGTTCCAAGAAAAGAAAGGATGTTTGGTATTTGATATCCAACCTTCTGTCAGAGATCACAAGCACGATTTGCACTCCAAACCAATGTTATCAGATTTATGGTATATTTCCACGCCTCCACATCTTGTGACTTTCTGACGATTACTGATGTGGTTAATGACCTTTAGAATAGAGGACTTATGAACCGACCGTTTTCTAGGACCTGTTATCAAATGCTTGTTCTAGAAGCTATAAGTATGTTACACGGCTAAAAATGGCCATTTAGGTTTAAAACACATACGTTAAATGCTTGGTGTCTGCACGAAAAAACATGTTTTTACTCAAGAGTTTCACGCTTTGCGATCTTTAAACAACTGACATATTTTCAGCCTGCGTCCCTACTAAAGTTCGACAAGTAGAACTTTTTCTCATTTTTACACTGCGAGACGAACTCGGAACCAGACTGAAAATAGGTCAGTTGTCTGAAGATAGCATAGAAAAACTCCGAGTAACAAGTTGATGTTTAAAGTTCTGTTGAAATATTTCTATTTCGCTCTAAAATTGATGTATCGAGCACTATTTTTACAGGAAAAATATTTTCTTATTTTAAGACCAATATTGTACATGAACATGCAGTAAAAAACTTACAAGTTAAATTATGACAGATATCCTTGAAAACCAAGCCAAATACTGAACTAAAAAGTTTGTTATTTCATTTAGTATCAACATCTTTCACTTCTCAATCATGCTAGACAGTTGACTTTGTTATTTTATTCTGGAAAATGTTTGTATCTAGTACTTGTTACTTATTCTGAGAAGAATAAGGCTACTAATGAAATACTTATAGTACCAAACAATGTCATGTGTGGCCACTTACCACAATTAATTAGTACCAATTGGACGTTTTAAGTGGAATTTTCTTGATTTATTACTTGGCTTCTATACTGCCACTGACTAATCTTGTAATTCGATTCTTTATTATTCTTTAATTCCTTGAGAGTGTAGAAGGAAGGTGGTATGGCGGCTGTTAAATGATAAGAGTTCTGTTGTACGATTATCTTTAATTTGGACCAATAACATTTCTCGGCCATCAAAGATGAAAGAAAGGTTCATCAGTCGATTTCAGACATGTCCTTGTCGGAATTCTAGCGTATCCCATCGAGATAAAATGGTGATAAGTGTATATTGAAGGTGATAAGTCAGTTGAAGTTATAATCTAGAGTTCGCTAAATTCCTTGATATGATCTTAGAATATGAGAAATGGTATAAGAATACACTGGTTCACATTCAAAATGCAGATAAAAATTATCTGATTTGCATTTTATATTGTTGTGGTGATATCTGTTTGACAAGGAACTTTATAATAGCTGGTATTTCAAAATGGTTCAACCTATAGAGCTGGAATTGGTTGAAAAAGTGTGTAATAACCCTAAAAATATGTGGTCAAAATATGATCATAGCTTTGATACTTTTTGAATAATCCTAAATTGGAAAGTGTTAACGTTTTTTTCTGAGCCACTCGACTTAATAATCAACTCATACGACATCGAATCACTGCCTTGAAAAAATACGTTTGAATTATCTGATTTGATAGCTATTCCTTACCAATATAACCACATTTAATCTGCATTTTTGGCCGCATCCGAATTGTTTTGAAACTAATGTTGTTCTTCGCTTAAATATAGAACAGTTTATAACGGTATAATTGAAAATGGTTTGTTATTATAACAGCAGTCAGTGGATAGTAACTACATTGAGATTAAACAAGATATGCTCTTACAGAGACTTTGGCAGAATATAACGTTTGCAAAGATATTATCTCATAACAATTGCACCAGACGTTATCGACGAAGCAATTCACTTCTAAAAATATGACCTGTAAATCGTATTAGTTGTACGAGAACCAATTATAACCACTTGAAACAGATGTTTATCAATATTCTTGTTACTACCAAATCTTTAAATCGAGATCTATTTATAACGCTAAACAAATGAAGGTACTAACTAACTAACGAAGTCGGTTAAAAATATTTGCACCGTAGAATGTTTCTAACAGTGTTTTGTAAGACGCTATGTAACAGGATATGTAGACAATAATCAATAATTAACTTACACCACTGATTCCTATTCTTTTTCACTCCTGATATCCCTGAAGCAATCCTTTGAACCACACTTATCCCAAACCAACCGACATATAAACATTGATTTTTTATAATTTTCATTCAAGTAAATCTAATAATCACTCGTATGATTCATGTGGCCGTCATAGGATGCTCAGTACATTTGAGAGAATCAAACCCTCCCTTCCCTGAAATCCAAATCTAGGAAGAGTTCTCGACAAATCAATATAATTATGGCCTTACACGTCCATCGATTGAAAAACTTGCACCTGAAATCTTTAAACAAAATAAATCCACAAAGATAAATTCTTCTCCTTCAACACTCCCAGTCCCACACCCTCAGGGGTGAAAACAATCCAGGATGGGAACCGGACCAATATACACAACGACTGAATATTTTGTTTATGTCCATGATACGCTATACCTGGCTTTGTCATTCATTTTCACCCTGAATATTCCAAAGTGTCTGGCATTTCATGCCTTCCTCATTGACCTACTTGATGTATTGTGATAACAATATATTTGAAGTTTTGCCATCTCAGTCTCTGCTGGAATAGGCTTTGCTCAGTCACGTTTTGTATTCTACACTGTTTTGAAAGTAATGTTGGTATTCAGAACATTAGCAATATTTCTTTTTTCTGTATTTTACTCAAATCTTTAATACAAACCAGGTGGTTTAAAAATGATAAACTAATGATGAGATAGTATTATTGACCCCAACGACCTCAATTAGACATACCTTGAAAATAATTTAACAGATTAGTCTTTCACAAATTTGATGTATTTTTATTTTGTAGGTAGAGATGAAGGACGATTAGTATATGATCTCCTAGAGAAAACTGGTTATAATCCATTAATCCGCCCAGTGGAAAACGTGTCGCAATCGTTGCTTGTCAACTTTTCTTTGGCACTGAGTCAGATTATCAATGTGGTAAGATATATTTTTTATTTGTTTTGAAAGTATTTTCTTTATGTGTATCGGGGACACTGACAGCATCAATTTGCAGGGCGTCTCCTTGTAATTATAAACTAAGTGTTTGATGACGCAACTATGTAGTATGTTCCAACGATGAATATTAGCTCCCCATCATCCGTCGTACATATGTTAAATACAATCAACTAATTGCGAAGGGCCTTACGTGATACAAGCATATTTGACGATTACTGACGTCATCAAACACCTATTTTTGGGCTGTAAATTGATGCTGTCAGTGTTCCCGATACACATATAAAATTAGACCACCTCTTTAAGCATTTCTATTTTGTTTTCGAAAAATTAGGGTGTGAAACAAAAAAAAAATAACCTAAATTAAATCAAGACTTGCAAAAAAAAGTAATCTATTCAGTCAATATTCCTTAATAATTAAATCAGTTTTAGTAAATCTGATACGAGGTGACTGAAATAAAGGGTAATGGATTGTGTAAAAAAAAAAGGCCACAGAACAACCGCATTGACTGAAATAGGCTTAATAGGGAGTTTGGTATATTTTGTATTGCTCCACATATTACATGTAAAACAGTGAAAATGATCCAAATAATACGAAACATTAGGGGAAAAATGCATTAGAATATAATCAACAACGATTTTTTATGTTTACACTTTCTTGAAATTAAGGTCTCATCTCGTATCAGATGGATATTTTTTCATACCTAAGACTGACATCAGGAATTCTATTGAGTTCATAAAAACAAAAAGAAATTTTAATAAAATAGGATTTCAATTAAGTTAATGTACGTCTATGTTCAGTCAGTCACTCACTCGGTTAAAGATATTGCTTTTCAATTTTATTGTCGACAATGTTTTTATTCAGTGATCGTCGCTTGGAAAATTGAAGGTGAAATATGTCTTACACTGAATAGGAAATCTAATAAAAAGACAATGAACGATAGATTTTCAACTGTGCCACAATTTTAAAAAGCGGAAAGAATGTCGGTTGCTAACTGTGGTATCTTTTGGGATTTTTCTTATATTTTTTGTATATATTTGTTCTTTCCTATCAGAGAATGCAGCATGTTGGTAACACAAAAATTAAAGTTTATATAAATTTATTTTGATTTATTTCATTCAGAACGAAAAGGAGCAAGTAATGAAAACGAATGTGTGGTTGCAAATAGTAAGTAAAAAATATCTTTTTTTTTTATATTATTTTGTCCTGTAAGTGGTAAAGAAGGGTTCATATTAGAAACGATAAGCTTTGTCCACTTTCTTGTGAATACATTGGATAGCATTTTAGAGGAAGCTGAATCTAAAAGTGTGTTAATTGTTCAATTTATTTCAGTATTGGTATGATTATCAATTGGCTTGGGACCCTGCTGACTATTCTAATATAGAAGTATTTAGAATTCGACCAGAATCTGTTTGGACTCCAGATATAGTATTATTTAACAAGTACGTATTATTATTCTTGCAAATTCCACCAAGCTCGCTCATATATCTATAGTTTGACTGGCTTGAAACCATTAAAATCATAGTTAAGGGTTCATAGAGCAAACATAAGGTTGGAACGACGGAAGACATAAAATAAACATGTTCATGTTGACTGAGAATGTTGAAATATAGATTACCCAACTTTTTTCTCGTGTTTCGATATGAGAGTATCTCACATTATTAAATTATCGATATCCGGTATCCCTCATCACAAGAATATCTATTGGTATCCCAAAATATATTCTACAATATTAGAATATCTTAAGAATATCTCTGGGTTAGAATATCACAAGAATATCCAGCAGAAAGTTGGAACATATCTCTGCATCCAACAATATTAGGATGTTTTTTCGGTATCCCAAATATTGGAACACCTCGATATCTAACAATATTAGAATATATTAGAATATCTCTCGGTATCCCACATTATAAGAATATCTTTTAGTATCCCACAATATTAGAATATCTCTCGGTATCAACATTAAAATATCTCTCGGTATCAATATTAGAATATCTCTCGGTATCCCACAATATAAGAATATCTTTAAGTATCCCACAACATTAGAATAACTCTCGATATCTAACAACATTAGAATAGCTCTCGGTATTTAACAATATTAGAATAGCTCTCGGTATTTAACAATATTAGAATAGCTCTCGGTATCCCACAATATAAGAAAACTCTCGATATCTAACAACATTACAATAGCTCTCGGTATCTAACAATGCTAGAATATCTCTCAGTATCAACATTAGCATAGCTTTCGGTATCTAACAATATTAGAATATTTCTCGGTATCTAACATTATTAGAATATTTCTCGGTATCTAACAATATTAGAATAGCTCTCGGTATCCAACAATGTTAGAATATCTCTCGGTATCAATATTAGAATATCTCTCGGTATCAATCTTAGAATATCTCTCGGTATTAAACAATATTAGAATAGCTCTCGGTATCTAACAATATTAGAATATCTCTCGATATCTAACATTAGAATATTTCTCGGTATCTAACTATATTAGAATATCTCTCGGTATTAATATTAGAATATCTCTCGGTATCTAACAATATTAGAATATCTCTCGGTATCTAACAATATTAGAATAGCTCTCGGTATCTAACAATATTAGAATATCTCTCGATATCTAACAATATTAAAATATTTCTCGATATCTAACAGCATTAGAACAGCTCACAGTTTCTAACACTATTAGAATAGCTCTCGGTATCTAACAATATTAGAATATCGTATCTAACAATATTAGAATATATCTTGGTATCTAACAATATTAGAATATCTCTCGGTATCTAACAATATTAGAATATCTCTCGGTATCTAACATATTAGATTATCTCTCGGTATTTAACAATATTAGAATAGCTCTCGGTATCTAACAATATTAGAATATCGCTCTGTATCTAACATATTAGATTATCTCTCGGTATCTAACAATATTAGAATATCTCTCGGTATTTAACAATATTAGAATATCTCTTGATATTTAACAATATTAGAATATCTCTCGGTATTTAACAATATTAGAATAGCTCTCGGTATCTAACAATATTAGAATATCGTATCTAACAATATTAGAATATATCTTGGTATCTAACAATATTAGAATATCTCTCGGTATCTAACAATATTAGAATATCTCTCGGTATCTAACATATTAGATTATCTCTCGGTATTTAACATTAGAATAGCTCTCGGTATCTAACAATATTAGAATATCGCTCTATATCTAACAGCATTAGAATAGCTCTCGGTATTTAACAATGCTAGAATATCTCTCGGTATCTAACTGTATTAGAATATCTCTCGGTATCTAACAATATTAGAATATCTATCGGTATTTAACAATATTAGAATATCTCTTGATATTTAACAATATTAGAATATCTCTCGGTATTTAACAATATTAGAATAGCTCTCGGTATCTAACAATATTAGAATATCGCTCTATATCTCACAGCATTAGAATAGCTCTCGGTATTTAACAATATTAGAATAGCTCTCGGTATCTAACAATATTAGAATATCGCTCTATATCTAACAATATTAGATTATCTCTCTGTATTTAACAATATTAGAATAGCTCTAGGTATTTAACAATATTAGAATAGCTCTCGGTATTTAACAATATTATAATATCTCTCGGTATCAATATAAGAATATCTCTCGGTATCAATATTAGAATATCTCTGGATATCTAACAACATTAGAATAGCTCTCGGTATTTATTATGTAGCTATTACAAAAGTCATTAGATAATATTAACAGCTTTTACAACAGTGATGTCATATACCGTTAAGCATTTCTACATAACATGAATCACGGACATTCGACGAATAATTAGAATGATTCAAAAATGATACACATTAAAAACAAAAACCCTAGAGAACCTATTTACAATCACCCTGAAGATCATGTCCAATATGTCCGTAAGAAAGAAAAGTGCAAAAGTACATATTAATGTACATGTAATAAGTGCTAGTCTGTGACTCTGTCCTCGCATTTGTCAATTAATATTACCTTTTATTTCCAGTGCTGACGGTCATTACGAAGTATCATACAAATCTAACTGTGTTATTTATAATACAGGGGAAGTTAATTGGATACCCCCAGCTATATATCAAAGTTCCTGCTCGATAGATGTGCTTTATTTTCCATTTGATCAGCAAACATGTCTCATGAAATTCGGATCATGGACATTTCGTGGCAACTCTTTAAATTATGTGTTTAAAAATGGAAATAATAAATTGGATTTCACGGATTACCTGAAAAGTGGTACATGGGACATTATCGATTGTCCTGGAGAGATAGTCAATGTCACAGACCCCTCAACTGGACAATTGGAACAACAGATAATATTCAAAATCATCTTACGCAGAAAAACTCTCTTTTACACAGTGAACCTCATTATACCATGCGTATTAATATCATTTGTGAGTGTTTGTGTATTCGCGCTTCCAGCAGATGCAGGTGAAAAAATCACGTTGTGTATATCCATTTTGCTTGCTTTAGTTGTGTTCTTGCTCCTGATTTCCAAAATTTTACCCCCTTCGTTGAAAATTCCTCTTATAGCCAAATATTTATTATTTACGTTTATCATGAATATTATAGCTATTTTTAGTACTGTGGTGATTATAAATCGAAATTATAGAACTCCGAGAACTCATCGGATGCCAGATTGGGTGCGCATTGTGTTTTTAAAATATATGCCAATATTTTTATTTATGAAGAGACCTGACCATGACGAGCGATGGAAGAAAAAAAGCTTCTCTCCTCCACCGTCGTATCAGCCAACTCCTGAAACAAGACGTGTCAATCTAAATATGAGAACTTCAGAGCTCATGGAACTGACTGAAATGCATCATCCGCATTGTAGACTCAATACAAAATTGAATTCTATGGAGAGACCTACACAAGGCAATAGTGACGAACACGATAACAAAGTTATAAATATGACGCCAGAATTATTCAGGGCGACAGAGGCTGTGAGATTTATTTACCAACATTTACGAACAGAGGAAGATTATGAAACGGTAGGTATTTTATTTTATTCAAAATCTTGTGCATGTACATTATTCGCATATTTAACTGATATGAAGGGTCCTATGGGATTAATTGATTGTTATAGTTTGAATTTTGTTTTTAAAGTAGGAAAATGTTTCCTTGGAAGAATATAATCAAAAGTGTTCAGGTCTCGTATTTCAAATCAACAAACTGCAAGCAAAATGTTGTTTGGACAAAATGAAAATAGCTGAAAATCTACAGTGCTATGTACCTTCGTATGGGTGTAGGGTTCTGTAGCACAGTTGATTAAGAACGTTGGTTCTTTACATGACGTCATAGCTTGGTTACGTAGAAATGATGATTGTAGGTTCCCTGGAAAGAGCAATGCAAAGAGGTTTGACCAAAGGTCCTTTGTAAACCTAAGTTATTACCCTTGTAAAATATACTTCATTGTCGTTTTCTTAAAACATGATGATATAGGTGTAAGGCAGTAAATATTGGAAGATGGGGGCTAAAAGCTATACTCTGGCTCTGGGACATCCATGTTTAAGACACAAACATATCCATTGTGCAAACTAATGAAATGTGTATATTTTATTTCCAGATTTTAGACGATTGGAAATATATGGCTCGAGTTCTAGATCGTTTGATGTTAGTTATCTTTTTAACCGTAACATTTGGTGGCACGGTAGGAATAATGATGGACGCTCCTCATATACTTGAATTTGTAGACCAGGACACTATCATTGAAAACATCATGGCACAATTTAACACATAGTAATGTAAATAAGTTAAATACTTTGTCTTGTTAACGGCGACCACATAACCTCGTTACATTGGAGAAGGTTATAAGCATTATTCGGCGAGAACCTCGTTACTTTGGAGAAGGTTTTAAGTGTTATTTGGTTATCAGCCGAAACCTACAGCAGTTGGGTATGAGGGTTACCTGGACTGAAAGAAGGTAAATGTAGTGGTACTCGATGGTTAAGGCAAGAATAACTTGTCGACAAAGAAGAATGTTGCATGTGTTACTAGTGACCCGCCATAACCTAGTTATAAAGTGTTAATTGACGATAGATTATAGGTTACAAGTGTTATTTGCTAATTCATCACTGGAGAATCGATTCTTACCGGGTGTATCGTCTACCAACACATATTGGAATGGAGATCATTCTTAGAACAGCTGGTCTAATCGTTTGATAATTTACATTGGTCAGTAGAACTTTCTGGCCCAAACAACCTCAATTCTAGCACAATGTTTTTAATCCATGACTGTGCGAATACGATTTTGATTTGAAACAGTTTTAAAAAATTGTCAGATTTGTAAATTCCTTGATAACTGTTCTTTATAAAACCAGAGGAAATCCTGTTTGAGCACTTGAAAGCAAGGGTTAAAGCTAATTTTATATTCTACTTCACCATTTTGAATAGAATTCAATCTTTCTATTGAAATTCAAGTTTTCTTTTCAAATCAACGAATCGAAATGGCTATGAATGATTTCAACAATAAAGTTAGTATGTTTGTGATTCCTTTTCCTTGTCTTATATGAAAGGAAGAGACAGATTTGTTTTTTTGATTATTGATATTGTACATATTAATATTATTCTCATTGCGTGAGGAATAGGAATTTGATGTATATTTTGTACATAATTTAAAAGTAATTAAGTTAATAATATTTGAACATAATTGTTATGAAAAAAAAAATCACAAACTGAAGTAATTAGTTGTGCACTGGTTTTTAAGATTTTCTGGTTTCACTTCATTGTTAGCGCAATGATTATCCTTGCATACCTCATGAAAGATTAATATCCATATTTTCCATTCAAAATTTAAAACAAAAATGATATTGGACTAGATTAAGCTCCATAGAAAAACCTCAGGACAAGTTGGCATTTTATTCAAATGTTTTGTTAATATTTAAAACTGCCGGGGAAATTTGCTTTTAATTCTTCAATGGAATTGCTTCTTTAGTTGTAATCAGCTCTTGATGAATGACAAAGACTCTTTCGCCCACTCTCTGGGTGTAAGAAAGCATAGATATGCTGACTTCCTACTCTATGTGCACATACGGGGTCTAAATCTGAAAATAATAAAACGATGACAATGTTCACTTGCTATAAAATAAACAAATAGGGCAAAGTTCAGTCAGTTTTTGAACCCATGGGAAAACGTTTCTTATATGGTCATTTTGTCAAAAAAAAATTGTAGGATGAAGGCACAGAAAAACGAATTAGACCGTTATCATTATTGACCTGGTGAGGATAATGTTAGTTTCGGATATTTGTACTGAGAAAACAAAAATCTATAACAATACGTTATTTAAAAAACTAATGTGATCGAAAATTTTTGTCTCAAATAGTTAACTTAATAATACGTATTTCTGTTTTTAGTACTTTTAATAATCAATTATAGTTATTCTAATAATTCATTAGTCTCCAAATATCCCTTATTTCCAAAAACCCAATAATATTTATTTTCCGAACAGGCCCAGCATCATCATTCTTCCCTTTTCTTTTCATTATCAAATCCTAAATTTCAAACAAGCCGTGGAGTTTTTTTTAATTAACCTTATTTTGCTAATCTATTTCATTAAAGGGGCACTGTTGACAATGAAGCCCAGATATGGTTGAAAATGTCAACTTCTTCATCGTTGTCATCATCCAGTCCAAAAAAAAAGAGAACCTTATGTTTTTTAGTTCGTTATGTAAAAGAGATATATTCTTGAGAAAGGCTATGTCCATTCTTTATAGCAATATGCAATAATTTGTTAAAAGGTTTTTGATAAATGAACATTAATGAACGGTTTATTCATATCTGTGTATGTTGTTTTTCTTTTTCTACATACATCGATGAGTTAAAGGTGTCTATTGTACCGCCAACCCTGTTTAAAACAGCCCCTATATAAAGCAATATTATTCGATGAGCATTTACTTTACATTTAAATGATTAGTCTTGGTCGCATCGTGGAATATTCTGAAATTGGTAGTAAATATTGTACTTGAAGGAAAGTATAGAGTGTTTTCAACTTTTGTGAATGGTGAAACAAACCACAATGCACAAC
Source organism: Lottia gigantea (assembly GCF_000327385.1). Classification (NCBI taxonomy): domain Eukaryota; kingdom Metazoa; phylum Mollusca; class Gastropoda; family Lottiidae; genus Lottia; species Lottia gigantea. Next base: position 1,598,112 of record NW_008707617.1, on the reverse strand, counting down.
AGTGTGAGATATTGTGAGAAATATAAAGCACCATGTCAAGTCTTTGTTTAAGGTGAAGCATTTATACATACAACTATCAATGAATATTTGAACCTATGTTCAGAAAATCTAAGTTTTCATTAACGTAATGTACAAATACAATTGTGTATTTATTTCAATTTGAAATGAACATAAAAGCAAAATATCAAAATACACCATTTCATACGACCTTAAAAGCAAAATTTACAATTTGAAATGACCATAAAGGCGAAATATCAAAATACACAATTTGATACGACCTTAAAAGCAAAATTTACAATTTGAAATGACCTTAAAAGCAAACTTTACAACTGAAATGACCATAAAAGCAAACTACACAATTTGAAATGACCATACTTTTCGGTACGTCGAAATCTGTTGGTTTTCTAAAGACTGTTTAGCGACCGTCCAACATTAGCTGTAATTGACGAACGTAGTTATTATCCATTGACATGTCCTGTCTAATTGGGGTTAATTATCAACATTACCAATAGTCTACAAATTTTATACACAATTCTGATGGAATGTCTTTCAGGGACTTGACAGGACTCGGAAATATGTTTTGTTGTGTCCGTCAATCGTTATCTTCCCTTAAAGGACTGTGACTTTTGCCTTGATATGCTTTCTAATGACTTCACATTCGTCAGTGAAATATTGCTAGAATCTAGTCTGAAAACCAATATACTGACCAATAAGCTATCTATACAGCATGCAGCTATTGACATTAAGCATCATTGCTTTCAGTTACCAAAACAAGGCATAGTCAATAGGTCTTTACCACGGATGACGGACTGAGACAAAAGTGAATGTATGCTGGTTCGAACGGTAAAATTAAAACGTTTTAAACTTGTAATGATTTGACTTCTCGAGGATGAATTGATACTATAAAATTATAAACCTAATATAGTTTTGCTATCTGGAACAATTCTTTTAATCAAAGAGCATTTTCTAACTGTGTCGTTTGAAGTCTTAAACCGAAAATCACCTACGTCATGTGATCATTGACTCCAAACATTAAACCCGAGAACAAAACCATCTTGAAATAGCTACACTTTACTATTCGATTACCACAGATTCGATGAGGCGAAAAATCACATTTCCGAAGTCAAACCACAAACGGCTTGCCTGTCGGTATCGCCTATTATCTTCTGCTTCGCTGGGAAGGAAAATAACGAGGGAGATTTAAAGGGACTTAATTGAACTTCATGTCAATCCACCAGTTTTTTTCTTCGGAAATTCAGAAGATCAAATACTCTAAGTGTGATTGATTTGCAATATTGTTCAGAATACATGTATCATAACATATCAATGAAACTTGGTAATAGGAAAGGAAATACGCACTCTACCGTTTTCAAAAACGCATTGAAAACTATCGTTCTATTATTTGGTCTGTAAATACAATTCAACAACTTATAATTATTCGAAGTCGAATTCGAAGCCTAACTGTGCTATCAACCTTAGAATGACTTTGCATTAAAAAAAATATTTAGTTTTAAAATTTGACCTTGAACATAAACAGCGAAGACGGTGGCACTGACCACTCGGATAAATTCTTTTAATATGTGCCTTGCACCTTAAACCTTCGTCTATAACGGAGGATTGGTCAACATTCCATTTAATTCTAATAACCAAAATCTACGTAGGAGTGGCTTGTTCGCATGGTAGTGATACGGTTGCTTACTGATCTGTAGTGAAAACCAGATCTTTAGAGCATCCCAATGAAAAGTTAAATAATTAACAATAATAATTAAGGCAGTTTGGATATCTTAGGCACTCCTTGGATAGGATTTTGCTAATCTTGTTATTTGCAATATGACTTAACTATAAAAAGGAAATTATTTCTGGTTTACATGAACTGTGAAATTATGGTTAAAATTTCACCCAGACGACATTGATATAGAGGACAGGTTTAAAGTTACTATGTAGTGAAAGGTATAGCGTGCACGATGCTTTTCGAAATTCTTTATTGCGTCGGGGTCAAAAATGAACGGTTCACAAAGATGGTAATGTTGCGATTAGATTAAATTGTAATCAAACGAACTAATTTTGAGTGATGACCCAAAAGTAACGATACTCATGTGAACAGTTTGATCAATGCGAGGGAATTCCGATTCATCATCATTATCACTAAGCGTATCGTGAAGATATGATATACAGATATTTCTAATGGATTGAAAAGACTGAGAAATAGTAAACAGTGAATTGAGCTTCTGCAATATTGTGACAAGTCAGTCGTAAAATGTGAACTAGTATAGATAAATTCAATAATAGCGGGCCGACCTTTCGACACTCCTTCTTTTTATTTATTGGAAAATTAGGTGATACGACACACACATTATTGATTTTGTAGGATATTAACAGGGTAAAAGCAATAAATACACTCAATGAATATTAAAGAGACCCTCCCAGGTTTAAATTAAGTACAATATATTTGTTCTCTATATCATCTGATTTGAAAATTGTACGATATACATTAATCGAGACTTACCTCTAAAGTGTCAAAAATGAGTTTTACAAGAAGTCGTTGATTTTTATTTCGTTTCGCATTCTGATCACATTTCAAATTCCAAACCCTCTTGAACAATGAAAAGAGAAAATTAGAAGAAGAATGACTGAAAGCAAGTCTACTACCTCATATCGGCATTCGAAAGCATTCAGAACATTGCCGTCATAACAATAATGGTGATATCGTAACATACTGGAATCGGAATAATGCATGATAATTGATCAAATTTCGGGAAAGGAAGGGTTTGATTTTCTCTTGGGTCAAGGATGGAACAGATACTTCATTGAGAAATTGGTAGAAGTGAAAAAGAAAGTCGTTTTCTTCTGTTTTCTTAAAGCGTTTTCTTCTGTTTTTCTTAAAGCCCCACTGTATGTTTTAAGTGCATTTTGTAATTTACAATTCACGTCTCAGCTGGAATACGTATTTTATTCTTAGAATGCTTACTCAGAAAATAGTTCATAGAATATTTCTACAAATACATAGTGAGCTTAATACACATTCGTATACATCACTTGTTGGTAAACTTTAATCCACGTCGACCAAATTTCAATAGAGTCTTGTTGGAAAGGTCAGGTTATTGACGAAGTGTTTATATTGGAAATTAGAATCTTCCGTCTGGATGGTAAAATGAAAAGTGACAAGATATGAATCCTTTGACCAATTCCTAACACCATTCTTTTCAATATGTCTATATAGATGTTGACTTTACGATGATACTCTTTCAGACTGAAAAATCCCTCGTCATCTTTGGTAAGCATGTATGACAAAGTATGTCCTTAACCTTTTCAATACACGCCGTCGTTTTGATTTACTGTGTAAATTATCTTCTATCTCATGATTAAAGGAATGTTTGAGCACAACCAATAAGCAAACTCATATTTTACTCATAAAATATAGTATATACGACGACTAAAAAGATATGGAACAGTAGAGTTAAGGTTACATAATTGGATTAAATACTGGTCCTCACAAAGTAATGGTATATGAGGATTGATTCAGCATTTATAAAGATTCCTGTTAGAAAATACCATTAAAAACAATAAGTTTAACACTATTATACTATTGATAAGACCTTTCATTTGGTACTATATATTTATTGAGGTGGGTGGTGGTAGGGTTCACAGCTTTGCTCACTTGCATTGTTTGTTCAATAGTCCATTCTCGATGAGTGATGTTGATAATCCGTGAGTTCTCTCCCATTTCTGAATAGCATCGCGTGAATGAGAGAGTTACGGTAATGATTAAGATATAGTATTCAATATTGATGAGAAAGAAACCTCACAAAAATACTGATAGTTGTGACAATTTATAAATGCAATAATAATACGTTAAAATCTTTATCAAAATTTTTTAATTTGTTTATAAAATTACCACTGGTTGTTTTCCAGTTAATTTTAAATTGTCTACATAACTATTCAAGTACTACTTATATTCATAGTTTGATCATCGTCCAAATCATTCCGCCGTTATATGACACCCACGAATAGCAAACATGAGTTAAAGAAGTAATATCTTACTTATGTAATGATTCAGGTACTAGTGAATATAATTATGACTGACAGTTTATGACCGATCATAGATCTGACTAAAATACTAATACTAACACATAATGACTATAGAAGCACTGGCCTGGGTCACGAGTAGAGACTGTGGATTTCAACATGAAAACTACTTCAATTCAAACGGAATATGTTTTACTGAAGATTATTCATAGATTATTACTTCTGGAGAGATTACAAGAAAAAATATTTTCAACTCAAATTCCAATGCAATTGTTTCAGGGAGTTGATGAAGGGGGTAACTACCTCTAAGGATGATCAATTTTTTTTAAAACTTGGTTAAAATGAGTCTTTGTTTATCAGTGAACTTACCCGGTATCAAAATATAGGACATTATCAATTTATAATCCAGTAAATCCATACAACAACATTCATTGAACTTAATTTGTAAAACTCCTATAAGCATTAGTGTTAAACTTTGTGGAATATAAGTGAATGAATTAAAGTCTGTTGAAATGACTAAAATATAAGTGAATGAGTCAGTTGTAATGACTGAAATTTCAAGTGAATAAATAAAGTCAGTTGTAATGACTGAAATTTCAAGTGAATAAATAAAGTCAGTTGTAATGACTGAAATTTCAAGTGAATAAATAAAGTCAGTTGTAATGACTGAAATTTCAAGTAAATAAATAAAGTCAGTTGTAATGACTGAAATTTCAAGTGAATAAATAAAGCCAGTGTAAGGTATCATTGACGTGTCCATTTTCAAAATATCGTTTTTTTTTTCGTTTTGTGATTAAAAATAATATGATTCTTAATTTTAAAAGGTAGCATCGACGTGTGACGTGTTTGACGTGTTGACTGACGTACTGACGTGTGACGGAGAAACAATTGGAATAAATAAAGTCAGTTGTAATGACTGAAATTTCAAGTGAATAAATAAAGTCAGTTGTAATGTCTGAAAGATCAAGTGAATAAATAAAGTCAGTAGTAATGTCTGAAAGATCAAGTGAATAAATAAAGCCAGTTGTCATGTCTGAAAGATCAAGTGAATAAATAGAGTCAGTTGTAATGGCTGAAATTTCAAGTGAATAAATAGAGCCAGTTGTAATGACTGAAATTTCAAGTGTATAAATAGAGCCAGTTGTAATGACTGAAATTTCAAGTGAATAAATAAAATCAGTTGTAATGACTGAAATTTCAAGTGAATAAATAAAGTCAGTTGTAATGACTGAAATTTCAAGTGAATAAATAAAGTCAGTTGTAATGACTGAAATTTCAAGTGAATAAAATAAAGTCAGTTGTAATGACTGAAATTTCAAGTGAATAAATAAAGTCAGTTGTAATGACTGAAATTTCAAGTGAATAAATAAAGTCAGTTGTAATGTCTGAAAGATCAAGTGAATAAATAAAGCCAGTTGTCATGTCTGAAAGATCAAGTGAATAAATAGAGCCAGTTGTAATGACTGAAATTTCAAGTGTATAAATAGAGACGGTTGTAATGACTGAAATTTCAAGTGAATAAATAAAGTCAGTTGTAATGACTGAAATTTCAAGTGAATAAATAAAGTCAGTTGTAATGACTGAAATTTCAAGTGTATAAATAAAGTCAGTCGTAATGTCTGAAATTTCAAGTGAATAAATAAAGTCAGTTGTAATGTCTGAAATTTCAAGTGAATAAATAAAGTCAGTTGTAATGACTGAAATTTCAAGTGAATGAATAAAGCCAGTTGTAATGTCTGAAATTTCAAGTGAATGAATAAAGTCAGTTGTAATGTCTGAAATTTCAAGTGAATAAATAAAGCCAGTTGTCATGTCTGAAATATGAGTGATTGAAAGTCTGCTGTATTGAGTGAAATATAAGTGAAAGAATTAAAGTTTGTTATGATGACTGAAATATTATCGAATGGAAATCTGTTGATTGGACTTGAGTGAATGAATTAAAAGCTGTTGAAATGTCTGAAATATATATATAAGTGAATGAGATGGGGAATGAATTAAAGTCTGCTGAAATGGCTAACATACAAGTGAAAGAATAAAATAAGTTAATGAATGAAAGTCTGTTGTAATAAATAAAATATAAGTCAGTGAATAAAAGTCTGTTGTGTAATAAATGAAAAATATAAGTGAATGAATACAAGTGTTGTAATAAATGAAATACAAGTGAATGAATAAAAGTGTTGTAATAAATGAAATATAAGTGAATGAATAAAAGTCTGTCGTAATAAATGAAATATAAGTGAATGAATGAAAGTCTGTTTTGTAATAAATGAAATAAAAGTGATGTATGAATGTCTATTGTATTGAGTGAAATATAAAGGGATGAATTGAAGTCTATTGTACTGAATGAGATATATGTGAAAGGAAGTCTGTTGTAATAAATGAAATATAAGTGAATGTATGAATGTCTGTTGTAATAAATGAACTATAAGTGAATGAATAAAAGTCTGTTGTGTAACAAATGAAATATAAGTGAATGTATAAATGTCTGTTGTAATAAATGAAATATAGTGAATGAATAAAAGTCTGTTGTGTAATAAATGAAATATAAGTGAATGTATAAATGTCTGTTGTAATAAATGAAATATAAGTGAATGAATAAAAGTCTGTTGTAATAAATAAAATATAAGTGAATGAATGAAAGTCTGTTGAAATGAATTAAATATAAGTGAATGAATAAAAGTCTGTTGTAATAAATGAAATATAAGTGAATGAATGAAAGTCTGTTGTATTGAGTGAAATATAATGGGATGCATTTCAAGATCATCGTAAAAAAAAATATAATAATCATAAATTGACAAATTGGAAATGACTACCAATTCATATTAACTATTGAAAGAAATAATTTATAAGGAAACACACCAAATGTTATATCACATTAAATGGAAGAAACTTTTATGGTTGCTTTTTTCGAATCCATAGATGGCTAACCATTATTGTATTACAGTAATGCTCTTGAAAACGAATAAGTGCCTTCTGGGGTCTTAATCTACACAAGTCTAAAAACGACGAGAGACTTATAACACCCAAAGGACCAACACTGTATTTCTTAAATGGACAGCGCTTTTATCATTCAATACACATGATAACTAATGTTTTCCTCTCGAAAGCCTTTTTGCTGATTATTGAACCTAGTTTTTCTCTAATCAATATGCTTGCTGGAAGCATGAATAGATTTGGTTCATTTCAAGATACTCCCATGTGAAGCTACACTGTATAACGTTTCTCTGAAGAACTTGTCTTTTAACAGGCGCTAATAGTATTGATATGCACCAACAATCGAAAATAAGAATTTAAACTGAATAGAAAAATACGATTGAAAATGATATAGAAAACGCAATCACTTTGTTTGAGTAACACTATACTGTGAATATCGTATTTGTCACTTCCCTTTCCACTACGAAAATAGCAAAAGAACAAAACAAGCGATTCAAATAAACAACCCATTGGATATATTGGTTGATCTTGTCGTATTATCATCATTCTTATAAACCCCATAAAAAATCTTACATGAGCGTATATCAGTGCTTCTCAACCGCGGTCACACAGGGGTGATTTCGAAATTCTCTGGTGTTGGGTAAAATTTGGAATGAAGGGAAATTTGGGTGAATTATACACACAGTCTAGAGAAATGTGCCCATTAACATATCTGGAAGTTTAAACTAAAAAAATCCAGCCTTTAATTTTTAAACGTCAAAAATATTTAAAAACATTACGTAAGGTTTTTAAGTTTATGCTTTTTGGAAGCAGTTAGAAAACTACTGTACGAATTTGAGTAAAATGAATGCCTAATTGTAGAGAAAAACCAAAACTCGGTAAAACTGCTAATACATTAATTTAGAAATATTTTCATGTATCATTTACAACGTTTTGAAAAAAAGCAGAATGTCCCTTTAACGGTTGTAACGACATACATTAAAACATAACAAGAATCTGCTGCAAGAAAAGTACCACTGACAGCACTTTTTGCTTCTGATCTGTGCCCTTGATTTTTATAATTGGTTTCATTCTCGTTTCCCTTAAACATCATCAGCACTTTTAGAAGCTGATATTCCTATTCACCTTAATTAGGATTTTATTTAGAAGCAATAAGAAGACTGTATAAAAAAGATAAAAGTAAAATCAAATAGAGAAGCAAAATAAAATGTATGTTAAGTTTTAATTGGAATCGGCTATTTATTAATTATTTCCATGATTACATCAATATGAAAAAACTATTCAAATCTGGCTTCCAATCAAATAACTAAATGAACTAAAAACACGTAAGAAAGGCTTGTTGAAATTAAACTCATTTGGTTAAGAATGATAGTATTCAATTCCAACTTGCAAATGTTTCAAGAACAAAAATAAACTTGTCTTTTCATTTAAAGAAATCAGTTTAATTGAAACACTAATAATGAAAAATAGAATCCTTATCCTTTATCTATACAATCAGACAATGCAAGAGGGGAGGAATGTATTTACCTATAATGTTTATCACGTAGTGTTCAATTATGGACCTCTTAAATACACCAACTAATAATAACATCCGGTGTACTTTCTGAAAGGAATGGTAAGTAAAGAACCTAGTCGTGTTTGAGTGAGGTAGCGCTTTGTGTTCAGTTTTACAAAAGAGTGTATTCTCACCTCATGTCAGTAAACATCCAGAGCAATACGACCTTCTTTCATACGAGTAAATAAACTAGTCTGAGTGAGGTAGCGCTCTGTGATAAGGTTTTGAAAATAATTTCATCTCGCCTTTAATTATATGATAATAGTACACATAGAGAAATACGTACTTTTCCCATACAAGTACAGGGCAGATACATGAGGGTATACTATAACGTTAGTTTAACAAAATATGTGGCTCAACTACACCACTTTCCAAAGCAGACCAGTCCCGAATGATCATCATTTCTCTACTTTGTAGATAGCTATCACAATGTGAAAGGGTGTGACCATGCGTTCAAGATGAGGAAAACTTGCTTCAGGCAGAAATTTCTTCGTGCGTCTTACGTCCAGCTATATACAGAAAAAGCATCAAATTTATGAGAATTTACAAAGTGGATCATGTCCAAATACCGCCACTTCAATGAGGGAGTCAACGCGAAAACAGTCGGTTAAATTTTATGAAATCAGTTGAAAACTTACGGAGTCAAAGTATTTAAAATTTTTAGGAGTCAGTGGGGTTAACTTGTTTTATACGCCCACATGGTGTGTGGATCGTATATTGGCTTAATCCATGTCGACCAATCTTACCGTTAACAGTCTAGAAGGTTCAATTTTTGACTGATTTGAAAAATTGAGAAATATTCAATGTTATTGTTCATAAACACATTTCTTGATCGATTTTGACGTAACTGTTCATAATCACCTGAGGATGGACCATATCGAAAATCAATAAAAACCCTTGCAAACTGACTAAGTTCTACGTGCTTTAATCTTTGAATTCGTCACAAACGTGAACAGTTTCCACATGGTCCTTATTTATCGATACAGTGGTAAATAGAAGCAAATGTTGTCCACACAGAATAATCATAGCCATCATAGCCAACAGAAATGTGATATGGATGAGACAGTAATAGGCCTATATAAGCCTCTGGAAATTCAGGCATCCCTGGAAATTTTGAGATCTAGATCCGGAATTAAAAATATATTGTTGTCCTTAAAATTTTCTCTGCATATTACGTTATTACGCTCTTAGCTTTGTAACGAATAGGATGTAGAATTTCGCAATTTCATACATCTGATAAAATTAAAAGGGTTAAGGTAAACGTAAAGCATTATCGCCATGTTACCACCAATCTAAAAGAAAATATTTTAAAATTGTCGTCGAAGCAGATGTGTTAATTCAGTTTAAGATGATGAAAACCTTCTCGGATTATAATTAACTTAAATACTGTTCAGCTGTTACCGCTACTAACAAAAACATCATTCTTTGTGGCACAAAACGATAACTGTTAATGATTTTTCTTCAACACATAGTTTATATTACTTTCATTACTTGTGCCTGAATCCATTTTAGAATATATTTAACGGGGAAAATGTTCCGTCTCATCATCTCCACATACAATTTTTAAAATAATTCTTCTTTTCGTTTCCCTGATTCTTTATACTGAATTACTGTATATATAAACAGCGTTTGCAGGAAAATGTTGGTTTAATTTAAGATATCTCCATACTAGTTGATATGATATATGTTTATCCATCAAGGCTTACAATACACACATGAATAGTTAACATGTATTAAGTATAAAAGCCTTTATTTAGAACCAATTGACCAGGGAATAAGGCTGAAAATATCACTTTGCCTTTGCCAGTTGCCTTTATGAATCAATCAGGAATATGATTTCGTTAATTTGAGTAATATGTAGAACTAATTATGATCTGTAAAGAATTCTATTCTTTCCAACCTGTCCACAAATAATTGTCAATTCTATAAGATGCAGAAGGAGAGAGCAGAATCCTTAATCAGCCTTTCAATTCAAAGATCGATGTTCTTTGGTTTTTTTAAGATAAGTTGTAGTCAATATGCATTTAAAAGAGATCATATCTTGCAGCCAAACTCGATATCAAGTTTTTGGGGTTGTTTTTTAGAAAGGCTGTAGTGTTGCGTATTTCTGAAACTTAATCTCAAGTATGTAATACATAATTTTGCAGGAATCGGTTTATATTCTTAGATAGTTAAAGGGACAGTGTGCCGTTTTAGGGTGTTGATTTGAGTGTTGTATATTTGTAAATAATCTTCAGAAGTCCAAGAAAATCACATAATTACTTCAAAACACATCAAACTAAGAATTTCTTTTATCTATTTCTATATATGTCATTTCTATGTATGGCAGTTCCTCGTAAAAACACGACTCGTCTTTTAACTTTCAATCTCGGATTATTCGTGGATTTGAAGGCTGGAATTTCGACAGTGAGTTGTAAAAACTATTACTGATTGTCTTAGCTAAAAAAAAAGTTTTTGAGATTAAAGTATGATTGGTCCCCCTAAAAAATGGCACACCTGTCCCTTAAAGATGAGATTCACTCCCAGGAAGTATATATTTAACATAATTACTTGAGCATGACAGATTGTGTGTTTTTTGGCGTATGGCATAGTTTTGAAATTATACGTGGGATAAATAATGATCGAGAGGCATTGGGTAGACATTTCTTAACATTACTTATTAATAAGCTTGCAACATTTCGACGAACACAGATGAAAAAAAAAATCTTGAAATTTATTGGACTCCACCAGGGACGTACTTGTCAAGTTATAATTCTACCTTTTATCACATTACAATGCATTTTACTTATTGAACCGAATGGCTTTGAAAAACATATAAATATCAAATACTCCCACATGTTTTCTGAATCGAATTTTATTTTTAAACTCCTAAATATTCATTAAGAAATGTCTATTATTTGTCCCAAAATGACAGCACTGCTCTTGAAAAAGGCTCACTTTTGAACTTTTTTCTCGGTAAAAATAAATTTACAAATTGTCCTTAACCGAAAGACTATCTACGATTCATCTAAAGTTGAATTTATAATTTTAAAATAGTTTACTTCAAGCGAGCAGTGATACTATTTAAAACATATAACCAATTACAATTTAACCGTCTTGTAACACTCTGCGGAAGTGACGGCTCCAAATTCCGCGAACAAAAAAAATTATTTATTTATAATACTTAATTATTTTCCATATCAAATTCTCTTCCATATCAAATCCATCTCTTTTTAAATTGTTAGTCCCTTTTCAAATATGTTCTTTTTATATCTTTAGAAGGTGACAATTTTTTTTTTCAATATAATTTTATTTATTTAATGTCAATACGCCGAAAAAAATATTCATATACATGTATACAGTATTTTATTTCTTAAATCCTATATCGACGTCTTTCCCTAAGTATAGAAAAATAAATGTTCACGTTCATTTAAATACTACCACTACATTCGATCAATTAGCAATTAGGAAATTTACCATATTGAACGTCGTCTTTTAAGACAAAATATTCTTTTTACTACAGATCGAAACAATTTGCCCCTGTATTTCACCAATTCATTTACCGTTGCTAGCGTAGCATTACACTATTTGATCGGTAGATGGCGCCTTCGGCTTAACGCGTGTAAAGGAAATCGACTCTACTAGTCAGTTGATTGAGAGGAGGCATACAACCAGTGAGATATATATGGGCTGGAGTTTTAACTATACAACAATGTTAGAGTGAAAGAAATCATGAAGAAAACAGCCCTAATTGGTCTTTTGGTGGGTTCATGGTCGTTTTTCCTGTCACTCTGTTTCGCCAACGACAATGCCAAAAGACTTTACGACGATTTATTGCGGAAAAGGGGCTACAACAAACTTATTCGACCAGTGGGAAACAACAGCGACAAACTTACAGTGAAGTTGGGTATTCGACTTTCGCAACTTATAGATGTGGTAAGTACAGATTCTGTTTTCCAAAATAATTTGGCATGTTCAACTATGTATTGTATTAGTATGTGTTTTCTTCTTATCGATTAAGAGCAGACGGTGTATTGTTTATTGTCGACATGACAGCAACACATGTTGTCAAATACTCTATATAAGTTCTGAAAACTTTGTTGCATTGTAACTAAGATGGATAAAAAAGAGGGGGGGGGGGTTATATTCACCAGGCCTTTATACTATTTATTGAAAATTTGGCTTTTTCTTCTAATGTCATAGGGGCCATTGGGTTAATGCCATTGGGTTGCTCGCCTGAAGGTCCAGGGCACCCATTCCGGCATAGGACGTGATAATACCCTCGAATGGGACAATAATTCGAGGCCCTGTATACTACAGGCTGTGCATTGCACATTGAATGGGGATGTCAGTCCTCATTACCTCAAACAGGTGCATAAAGGTAGAACGTTAAACTTACAAATTACAAGTGACATAACTTCACCTGTATCAGAGCATCACACAGCATGCATAGAAAGTTACTCTATGAGGTGTTTCATGAAGTATTAAGAGAATTTTTTAATTTAATGTGCAATGAAGGTGAGCTAATTCAAATTCCTAAATTCTGTACTTTATAATTACCAATTCCATTCACTCCATCACCGACCACAATTAGTGCTTTTTTGAGGAAGACATATCACCATTGACATCTTTCCTTTGCTTTTTTACATACAATTTTTACAGATTACACAATTTTAATCCGAAAGAATAATTGAAACGCCATTTCACTTCCAAAGAACTATTGTAGGTATAGGTGTATATATATGAAACAATAACTAAAAGAATGGTCATTGGATTTTCTCAAAATCAGTCAATGAATATTAATAAATGAATTTAAAAGAATACGATGGTGCATAGTTCAATATCATGTTAACTTAAATTGCAAATTAACATATATGCAATATACTTTATATTCCTTTGGTATGAGTAGTGCTTTACCTCGCCATAATATGTATTGTGAACAGTGCAGATTTATTTGTAAGTATTTTGGTTCCTCAAGATGGCTGAAAACATGCCCAAAAGAGCTTCGTCTCACTGTCTCTATTATCCAGTCATAAACGATTACTCATTAAAATGCATGAGTAAATTTAAATGGCATCTTAAAAATACTGTTTGATACGAATCTCAACTGTCTATAGAATGTCAAATTAACCTTTAAGTATTGAAAGGGGATTTACACATTTAGGTTATTGACCTTGAAATTTCAAGGAAGACTTTTGGTTTTTAAGCTAAGTGTTTATAATTTTGAAAAAGGAATGAACTTTCAAAATGACAAGAGCAAAGCCAACAACGCGCATTAGAAGAAAGCTTTACATATGACCTAATTTGCGTCGATGTCATCACATGTTATGTTCTAAAACATTTCAATAGCATATTTTACTAGCTCCAAAAGTGTAATTTTAATAGGTATTCAAGCTCTTGTTCTGGTAACAGAAATGCTCCACTAATCAACACTTATATTTGAAAGCTGTTCAGAGCCAAAATAACTTCACATGCGTCTTCATTGGAAAATATATTAAACAGAACATTTGGTGTATAATTGCATTGCAATTTGCCTATGTTATTATTAGTAATAGTTGCTATAGATCTGGTCATCCTTAAGGTTAGCGCACAGTTGTGGACATATATCAAGGTCATACAGCATGAACCATATAACCATAACGTATGGCCAACTGGGTCTTTTGCTTATTGCTTTGAAGCTTCCCAAACTACATAAATTAAATGGTTTAAGGAATTAAAAATGGAAAGTTTTAATTGTAGGTGGCAAAGGGCAGCTTTGTCCGAGAAACACTTTTATTTTTATAACAATGCCTAAACCATGATCAAACCCTCACAAATGAAACATAAGGTAGGCTATTGTAGGCTTATGATTTGGGACTGGTCGGGAGGTCATCAATTTGACCTGGAATTATGCCTGAAGATTGAATGGAAATTAACCATCCTCTGGTAGACATACCTTGAATACAGCAATTAATATTTTGGTACTAATCTAATCTACCAGCTGATCATTTTAAAATGCTAAATCTACAGGCTTCAATTTTTTAACTGTCATTTTAAGTTGTTCAAAGATATTCGATTGTAGGTATAGTGGTTTTTGAAGGTTATAGCCAGTACCATGTTCCTCCTCTGGTTTTGCAAAAGTTTTATAATGAATTTTGGGTTGTTTTTGTTTGTAAAAAAGCAAACCAAAGTTTTTAGGCAAGACTGGTATCATTCGATAAGTTTTTAAAACATAGGAGGATATTGGTGGAAAACAAAATCCGTGAGAGTGGCGCAAGATACTCTATAGATTGAGAACCTTAAATGAAGGGGTCAATGAATCATTTCAGCCCATAATCAACTGACACAGGCCAATTGATGATTGATACATACAACAGGAATTCCTTAGGATGAACACTTAGTTCTGATAATAGAGGGTTTTGATATGTAGGCTGCTGATGGGAAGTTTGTATTTAGGAAAGCCACGGCAACCAAATAACCTACTAAAGGCAGAATATTTGATTTCGGGGAATGGGGGGTTATTTAGCAAAAGTCATACTAACTAAGTAACCAACTGAAGGCAGAATATTTGAGTTTGTATTTAGGAAAGTCATACCCACTAACTAACCAAATAAAGGCAGAATATTTGAGTTTGTATTTAGGAAAGTCATACCGACTAACTAACCAACTAAAGGCAGAATATTTAAGTGTGTATTTAGGAAAGTCATACCAACTAACTAACCAACTAAAGGCAGAATATTTGGCTCCTGTATAAATTGTAAACGAAGATCAGACTTTACCCAAGATTATTTCATACATGAGAGATTTATTTAGCTGAGGTTTATTAAAATATCAAAGACTTAAGTTATTAGATATAAAGTCTTACATAAGGCATTGATTAGTAAAATCGACTTAGCAAACAAAATCAAATATTTGGCATTTATCTTCAATAATCAGTCTAATCTTACTCAAGCAAATGAAAAGTACACAATTCCTTCGTGATTGGAAATAGAAATAATAATTAAACGTAATTCATTACTGATTTTGTGTAATTCTGTAGTGATTATGGACCATATTATCTAAAATCAGATTAGCTAAAGTAGTTACTTAATGAATTAAATCTAAATTTAATTATAAGATTATATCTTGTCCTCTCTATATGGTAACCATCAAAGCGCTACCCGGCGTATAACTTCTAATACAATTTAGCATTACTATGCATCAACTGTTTTTTTTTTTCATATTTCATTGACCAAAAAGGCGCGAAAAGGATATAAGTACATTTATCCCATAACAAAAAAATTCGGAAGTAACATAATTATCTCTTTTATAAACATCATCTGGAACGATAAATTTTCGTTCCGTTTTAGTAGCCGAAGTGGCTAAACTAAGAATAGAAAGCTAATAAAAAAACGAAACGAAAGTTTGGTCTAATTTTAATTACATTGGATAATTGTTTGTATACGTTTTAATGCTTTGAAGAAAAATCAACCAGAAAGCTATTCACTCTACGTATGGTTGTAAAAGCCATTCCATTGTGGGCTACCATAAGCATGAGAACGTACGTGAACAATTGATAGCAAGTTGAAGTAACCGAAGACAATACACAGACTTACTCTCATCAAAATGCAGAGTAAACCAAACTCAGTATGATTCATTATGTATATTCCACTATTATAGTCAAATTCCTTTTAAATTGAAAGGATTTCACTAAATCGTCTGATGAATATATTCCCTTCTAATTACACTCTATAATATTCGTATAGATAACGTTATTGTAATCGGCCTCATAAAAAATGATATTGCTGGAATATTAACCTATAGCATCAATGGTTTTTTACTATGCTTGCACTCGTGCAATAATTGTGCTCTGAAAAATTAGAATATCATATCCTCAACAACTTTGAGGATTAATCTTGCAGCTAAAAACCCTTAAAACTATATCTTATACAACCCTCCAAAATCTGGAAAATCTTTCCCGTTAGTTCCAATACATCAAGTTCCTCCAATATAAACTTTATCTGTAATGTGACCACCATGTAGAGTTGTGAGAAAGTTTTCGAATCAGGCCATAATTTGGCATCATATGGCATTTTCATCTGTATTAATTGTTAAGTCCTCGGAGAATTGACTAATGAAAAATCACAAGAAAAACGGTCTCAGTATGTCATGCATTAGAAAATGTCAAAGGTTATCTTTCATTGAAATATGTTGTAAAGGATTTTTACCTATTGAAATTTCCTATGTCACATCGCAACCGAACAAATGCTCAAGGTCATCATATGTAATGTGTTCAAGTGAAATACAATATGTGTAACTGTTCACATAATCGATTATCCAAGTTAAGAATTATCATTCAAACCTTGAAATAATCTGGGTCATTAATGAGTGATTGCCATCTCACGATATGATATTCTACTGCTTTCAGTTCAACTAAATAACATTATTTAAAGGGCAGATGCGCAATTTTTTTTTAAATCGTACCTTATAGCCAGAAACGGCTTACCGTCGAAATTGAGCCGTCAAATCCAAGCGTCTCCCCGTTTTAATGTTAAAACGACGAGTCGTCTTTTCTTGAAAATGAAATGAATGAAGTTTTACTCGTCTTTTCTTGAGAAACTGCCATATATAGAAAAATATAGAAATAGGGAAAGAAAGTCTTAGTCTGAGATATTTTTGAATGAATAAACTATATAGACAACTCCACCTATTTCTCGTTTGATGCGTTTATTCCAGTTTTACTCTACTCAGTTTAATATGTTTTGGGACACGATGATGAATAAATTGTGATGAAAACACCATGTAATATTTCATTATAGTAAAATTGAATACCGAATTTCTTTTCCTTCGATTATTGCATAAAATAAACCATTTTGTAAGGAAAATTTGTTTTATTCTATTCCATTCCATTCCAATCAATGAATGCATACATTAAATCAATCACAGATTCGTCGACCCATTCTCCTATCAAATCAAATCCTATCTGATCTAGCGTTTTTTACAAATATAATTTGAATCAGTAAACGAAATTGTACGATAAAAACTATCTGGTTGTACTGTACTAGGATGAAGAAGGTTAATTCTCAAATCAAATGAAGAAAGAAAGACTGATGAATACACGCATTTGTATTGACAAATGATCTCATAATTTGATAGTGCTTCGTTCATTTTTTCTATTGCCTGGGACACCTGATATTTCATTCTAGAATTATATATTTCACATTCTACTATTTGCAGGCATATGAAAAGGATACTAATTGTCCCAAACTTGGTCAATAAGTATATATCAGTTGGACCTCATCGTAAGAGGTAGTATACCTTTTAAGACTATTTCAGTTATCAGGTGTCCAAGGCAGTAGAAAAAAAGAACGAAGCACTATTAAATTAACCTTCTTCATCCTAAATAACAAGTCAACTTTAAGGTGGTCTAGAAGCAGTTAATGCTTACTTTAGACAGAATACAGTATGAACAGTTTCAACATTTTCCTTATGAAATTATATTTGTAGACTGGACCTTTATAACAAAAATCCGTTAACACAGATAAACGATCAGTATTATTTCAACAAGGAAAAATATATAAAATTAAATAATCTTCAAAAAGTATTCATAAATTTGCATTGGGTATATGTTTAAAACTGTTTTTTACTCACATTAAAAATGAATAGGAATTCAGGCTATTGTTCATGTTGTGAATATTAAAATTATCGACCAATGAAAACTATGCAAGAAGACCATTATCAAATCACTTAACTTAGCTCTGTACATTTACGCTTATTAGATTCAGTGTTAAGATTATTTAACACATTTAAAAACATACCATATTCTTTCAAAACTATGATTTTACATGGCGTTTTACCAGGATTTAATAAAAAGGCTACATTGATAAACATTCAATATCGTGATGAATACCCCATTTACATCTGCCAATCAACCTGTCAAGAAGACGTCTTTTGATAACATCCGCTGAATCCAAAGTTGCGTTCTACCATGAAAAATGCACAAATTGACGGATTTATCTATCGAAGGAGTTTCACGATTTCAAAGAACAAGAAAGGATTATAGAACAGAGTTGAGAGATGGCATTGACAGATCTCTATTTGTTTCTTCTTTAATTCTTTGCACAAATTACAGACAGTTATAACGGCTGTAACCTTGGGGAATGTTTTTACTAGCTAAAAATAAAATATTTGCTCATCATTTAACTTCAAAGACATTTCTCACCTTTGCAATGCGCACAACAGTTTGTTATGAATCTTTTTGGGGTCGATTTTTCTTCTTCTGGATTTGCTCCCCCTATCAGATCGTTTGATTTTTGTTTTATGTTCTCGATAATATTAAATCGAAAAAATCGAGTTTACGTCCAACTCTTATACAACTAACTCCTTTAAACTTAATTGGGCGAATGAAGACGTGAAACACCTTGCGTTATGAGAAAAATGCTGCCAGGACAACATCATTAACCTACTCTTCGATTTCCAACTGTCGGGGAATCTTCAACGTACACTGCCTGTAACACACAATGCCACAGTCTATTGTTTCATCAGAACGGATACACGTTTTTTCTATGTCTGCCCCTTTGATCTGCTTCACTAATAACGGGAACTCAGTTGAAAATTTCGAAGATATTATTTCGACTTATGCTGGGACTAAAACCTGGACCTTCAGGTTAGCGAGCAAGCGTCAGTTTTTCTTAGCCATCGCGGCTCCCCTTCTTTAAAAGTAAGTTAAAATTTTCAATTGTGAAGGTATGGGATTTGGATTTATAAGATAACACGTAATATGCAACTTTTTCTGAATTTAACTCTTACGTTTTTGTGTTGGCCATCAACAAGAATGATGAAATAAGCCAAGAATAAAAGATGAATGACAATATAAGAAGATTTCCGACAACTAACCGTGTATTGTGCAAGAAAAATAATAACCATTAAATACGTCATTAAAACATCATGAGCTACTAGAAATACGTGGTATACATTCTACTTGTGGTCTTTTCGTGGATAAGAGGTTTACAATTTATTCAGCCACCAAAACGTGATAACCATGTAAAAACATTTATGTTTTGTGCGTTAATGGTAAAGCAGTTTAACTGACAGAATATTTCATATTTCTGTAAATTATAAACAGTTCATGAATTTTAATGATTGATCTAATCCCGAGATGCTTAAAAAAACAAATCGGCGAAATGTTTATTGATATTAAAGGATGCATGTACGATATTTTTTATTAATTAACCCAAATATGTCAGATATACGTCAATTTTGAAACAGTAAAGAGCAGCCAAGAGCATTTATTTCCTCGCTTGCAACATACAATGTTAATTTTTCAGTGTTTATCAGCTCAACACGATCATCATCATTTGTTGAAATAATGAAATCCATGAAATAATGAATTTTCTTATATAACTTATCTACATGGTGTGTTATGTTAAACTGTGCTAGAGGCTATGCACGTTAAGTATCCCTCAACAGTTGTAAATTGAAAAATGAGTACGCTAATGCATCTGTCCTTGAAAAACCTCCCTAGCTGCTCACTAGGTAGCGTTGTCCGTCCTTGTTAGCTCTGAAGCTGCAGAAAAGTATTTCATTTCATTTTTTGTGATGTTTCCAGTTTAAAAAAAACTATGTTTTGGACAGCTTAATCGAATAATCCACGGAATAATGATTTTTTTATCTGTTATTTTCTTCATAGGAAGTTCAGATAATCTTCGACATAATTTTCCAAGTCATATGATATCGCAGGTCATGACGTTTCTTGCTTCTTTCGATTTTGGTGAACTAACACATTTAAAATCTCGAACTATCCGCCAAACAGTCTATTGAACTAAGATAGAGTTACTCGCGAAACGGAAATACGAACATAAATCAATTCGAAGATCAACGACTCCTTTCTTCAAATTATCAGATAAAAATCGGATTAATCTTCAAATGAAAGACAGAACAAGATGAATATAGTCCAAGAATCTGATAATTCAAGTGAAGTACTTTCTTTGAATATGTAATTTTATTTCCAATTCTAAATCATAATTTACAAAAACATAGCATATTTGCATCAGATAATATTGTATAATCACAAGAAATTCTCACTGTTAAAATAATACTCAATACATCAATTGTAGAGTGATATGGAAATTTAAAACAGAATCTCAAAAACACTTGTTGTTACTCAGATAACATTATATATAAATCAGAAACTCACTGGCTATTTGCACCGTCAGGATGCGTGTTCTCTTTGGCTGCTAGCAACGGTATGGATAAGATAGGACACAATGGGCACACTATTTTTTTTTTGAAGCGTGAAGCAATTTTGATTGTCAAGAATGATACTAAATGGTAGGGATGGCCGTACGTTTCTGTCCATTTCTGTTCTGTTGCGTTACAAATAGCCACGGCCAATCAGAAAATTTGTAAGTGTGTTAATATACAAGTAAGCATATTTATTGGAACTATCTATTTGGAATGTTGTCGGCGAAACGAAATCAAGTTGAGGTCATTTAGTTGCCGCTTAATTGGTGATGGAGCATTATCCTGCTTTCTTTGTGCCACTGTGAAGATCAAATACATCATCTAAACAAAATCTTCAATAATTTAGACCGAAAGCCATGACAGATTACACGGTATAAACAATAATTGTCGTGGACACAGTCGCTATAAATCACAATATGGACACGTTTCTTTACAGAAGATTGTCAATACGTCTAGCGTGCGGTGGATAAGACGGTATTTTATTTCAAATAAATAGATATTTACTGTTTTGATTTATATTAGTCTAATAAGAAATGCAAACAAGCCTTGGACTTGATGTAATGTCTGTCTGTCATCCAAATCTGGCGATTTTTCGATAATCTTCTTAAAGGACATAGTTAGAGAATGGAAAAGTGGACAAGGCCAATAATGCTGTAAATTAATGGTAAAATAAAGAACGTCGAAGTGCTTGACTACATGTCTCATTCGGTCATCAATCAGCCACTAACTACCCTCTGCGAGAAAAGATTATCCTTCATCTTTCATTACGTTAAAATGCTACTGATTGCTCGTCTACTAAATTCGATTTGATGGTGATCAGAGATGTAATCAAATGTCACAAGCAATATTGAAGTTTGTCCCTTGGTGGGAAATTGGTAGCAATATCATGCCTGTCACTCTTAATTAGTGTAAAAGGGCAGGAAGCAGTTAGTCTGAGAGACTAAACAACCTATCATTATCTCTTACTTATACTTGATGTGAAAAGATTCCTTTATCCTTGTCAACAAGTGAACATTACTTTTCACGAATGTATAAAGGAAGTAATTTTAAAACACTGTTAGTTCTGAGCCGCGGTGACTATGGTTTAATCCTGATATAAGTCGAGATATGGAAATAAAACCGAAACCTCGTGTTGCAGGTCGGAGGGGCTGATATGGGAAAAGAGTTTAGTCGTACAATAGTACAATAAACCAAAGCCCCTTGTTCTACAGACTATGCACGATAAAGATCTTTCGACAGATGGAAATTGAAAAAGAGTTGGCTAAAGTTCAGCCAAAATTTTATTCATTGCACATTGGCCGTCCCTATTAGCTCAATAGGTTCAGAAAAGTAAGGCGTAAAACTCCGTTGATTTAATTTTATTCTGAAATTTAAGTGAAGTAATTAGATGCAGATTAGTTTATCGGGAAGTAAGAAATTGGCATATCAAATCAGTTATTATATTTATATCAAAATTCTGTTGTTAACATTAGACTTCTAATATGCTCGAAATTACTCCTTAGGATTGTAACGTATAGACCTACTTATCGTATTGTCCTTGCCGCTTATCTGTACACGAATTTAGGTTTCTCAATTGAGTGAAACCTTATTAAATGAGGATATCATCCGTTGAACACTTTTTTCGAGTATCTTGAGACCTCACAACAGTAATCTCAGTTGACTCATTTTCCACCATCATCTCTAAAGGCAGTCATTTAATACATCTCGTCAAATCATTTATCACTCAATCAATTACAGACTTCTTTATTTTATCTCAATATGTGTCCGAGTGCTGTTTGATAGATGAGTTGGGACACGACCTTTTAATTGGTGAATCTCCACTGAGGTTTTCAAGGGACAAACTAATTTGCTTTCCAAAGATCTTGGGCTATTTCATTAATCAAACAAAACGCAAGCTTTGTATAAAACTGAAAACTTCACTGTGATTTCGCGATAGAATGTATTGTCTATTGCACTAGATATGCAGTGTATATTTAAGTTTTTATGTGCTTGTTTGGCCCTCCAATTTGTAGAGAAGAAATACGGCTAATATTTTTTATTTTGTATGTTTTTTTATATGCAGTAATATTTTGTTATAGAAACCTCGGGATTAGACGCGTCAAAGTCTCTTCTTTAGAATTCAGTTTGAAAAACTTTAATAAGCTTCGGGGTTAATAGCCTTTTAGAAATGATTTTATCAGCTCACTGGTAGGCGTTTTAAAGCAGACTATTGGGACCCGAGGTGTAAAATCTTAGCAAACAAACATCATTAGGACTTAGTGGAATGTTCTTTTACCAGCAGTCTCAATGTCCTAGCGAAGAAGGTAACGGGATTTTTTCTCCATCTAACAGATTAGTTTGGAATGAAAATCACAATATAAAATAAATCATTCTCAGATAAATAGTGTGACAGATTCGGGTTAGTAGATTCAATTTCAACATTCACAGACATGACAGCTGGATAGAAAACTTATTACGCTGAATCGCTTCGATGTCGAAAATCGCCAACTTCTAATCAATTTAAAGAAAAGTGGTGACATATAAAATGGTTTGGACATGTTACCGTAGAAGTTATTGACGAACAAACTTGTGTAAATTAATAGGGTGGAAATATTTTTCTCGAGAGCCTTTTTTCTCTGAGTTCAAAGCTACATCGTGTAACAGATGGCAGGGGTCCGTTCGACCTTATACATGTTCGCCCCGGGTTCGTGCGTCTGGATCCGTTTGTCCTATTAAATCGAAATTGAATATGTTTCTAATGCAACGTTTCTCGGTATAAAGATTTGATTCCAAATCGTTTCAGAAATGAAATGAAATGAATGGAGTTTTACGTCCTACCCAAATCGTTTCAGGACAAACGAGTCTGAATTTTTAACATATGCAGTAATTCTCACCATATTGTATCGGTCTGTTTTTGAATTTAAAATTTAAGGCGCTAAATATCATGAAAGAAAGTTTGTTGACAGAAAATGAAATGGTCAGTATATCAATTAAGATGGGAATACAGAAATAAGTTTTCATAGTATACCAGCTTTTTCAAGTGACAAGTTGCTGTCTTTTGAATATATTTAATGTACATCACCCTTTAAATGATTTTTGTGTAAATTAAATCTACGTGTTCTTCTAACAGAAAATGTATCTTTATGAACAATTTTGGTCGTGAACGTTTAAATAACGTTTTCTTAAATTGAGCGGGAATTTTTTAAGTAAGACTTTTCCTTAAATTGTTACGTGTCCCTTTAAATGGTATTTTAAGTGGTACATATCCTTTGAAATAATATTTTCTTAATTAAGTGTATGTATCGACTGTATTCTGGGGAAAAAAACCCGAATAATGGAACTGATCGTCTGTAGGTCAAGCTGATTACAAGTGTTAGATCGTGATTTAAACACCGTATCAGGAATTAACAAGAATTATTTTCCTAATATCTATTCAGACTGATAGACTTAGATTGGCATTTATTTAAAGCTTTCAACATTATTAAGAAAAATCTAATTTTGTATATTTTGGTATAAATGTTATCTTCCAATAACTTTATAGATGTCTCAGACTTTTCCCACTCACTTATGTAAATGATATTTTTTCTTCTTTTTGATTAAAAATGTAATTTAGCTCTACTTTATGTTGCGATAAGACTGTCGGCCTCTTACTGAAAATATTTTTATAGCGAAGATGGAATAATTAAACGAATTGTGAGTTGTAAACAATAACAAAATACCTTGAAAAAAAATATCATATATAACTGAACACCATAGCCGCTTTCGGTAACTTTTTTTCGAACGAGTTGAGTTGCATTAGTTGCCTGGTTTTGAGATGATGTAAATATAGGTCCAAAGAACAAAGAACAGAAAAAAATATATAGGCATTATGTTTCAATGTTTTTGAACCTTTTTTTTGCACTCCATACATAATCCTCTTCAATCTCTTCGCCTCCCATAGGCAAATTTAATATTTTTTTTAGACCTTTTTCGTCAATCGTTGTTGTGTGGAATAACGTATTCGGTCAACTGCTCAAAGTTCGATTATAATCAAGTCTGCATTTCTCTACTATATTGATTTTGTATTATTTACATTACAAATATTATCAACATGGCAAATAATATCAGACTATTAAAAGTCAATATCAATATCCTTTAAATATTTGAAAGGTCTAAATCTAGTTTCATTATAAGCATCCTTATGAAATAAGATAACGATTGCGGTAGGTAAATTATTTATATAGTGAAGAACGCTTTTTTATTTTCATGTGTATAGAGTCAATTATTGGACGGCTAATGCCGTTATAGATGAATAGACAAAGAGATCTTTTACTGAAAATGGTCCTTTTCTAAAACAAATTTCTACAGCACGATGAACGCTTCCGAAATGAAATCATGTCTGACAGAGGGGATAAATCCAATTTGTTTTAAAAATGCCGAAAACCGCTCAGTATCAATTTCATTTATTATTTTCAACAAATTATAGTTTATTCAAACCAATTCAACATGCCCATCCAAAGGTCTTTCAAATCAAGACCATGCACATGATTCATTAGAATCAGATTACCCCATTTTGCAATGTAATTTGCTTATAGAGAAATGTAATACCAGTGGTTTTATTTCAATAGAAGTATAATTCCTTGCTTTTCCAATTTCTACATATTTAGACATTGGCATAAGTTGGTTTGACATCTTGTGCTGATTTCATGTAAATTAGATTCGCCGATTTCCATCCAGATGTCGTTCCATATCGACAAGACACCACACGACGTTCTATTCATCCAATCACTTACATTCCAAAATCAATAAGATGAATTGACTTTACCCTTTCCAAATATCTGTAATTGTAAAGTCTTCTCGGAATTTTGGTCCTCCTTCAGAAAGAAAAAATGTCCACTCAACGCCCCACTTTATTACGTCGCAGCAATTTACTTCCATCGTTTCTTTCAGAAAAATCGTTCTCGTTCTCTCAAGTCAATTTGTCGAAATGATTACCTCGCCCTTTGGAGGACACTTCAAACCAGTCCTATTTCATTATATTATTTCGTTTCCTTCCTTTTCTCATGTACAATATTTACAGCAATGTGCAGCCGTATATAAAATGGGTCATTTTTTTCATGCAAAAAAAATTTATGTGCGTAAAACTATGTGAAAGAGTTCTGAACGCATCCAGGATTGCACCATCCAATCTGCTTTTTGCAGGATTATTATTGTTTCAGGTCCAGCCTGATTCTTCAATATTTCAAATTTACTGAAACTTTATTTTACAAGAAGAGTATGCTTTTATAATTCGTTTGTGAGAACTTCCAGCTTATCTGAAGTTTAACCGCTTTATAAATTCTTGAAGAAGTTACTTACTACTTATTAGATTAAGCCCTTTCCCAGGGCTACTTCGTATCCTAAGCCGACCTTAAACCAAAGTTCTGGAATGTAACCGTTCAATTAGTGTGTTTTTAAGATACAAGAGACATTCTACATTATAACCAAATTATAACTGCTGCCTCTTTCTTAGCATAGGAATTTTGAGTAAATTGGTTCCCAAATCATTATCTGTTGGTCAGAAAGAAGCATTTAATAAAACGTGTTGGAACCGTTATGCATTTTGGTGTGGATATTACATCCGCATTTAAGTGTTTTATATTGGTATAACATAATGGAACTTTCATAAAGGTACATTTTGGTCAAGATAAGCATCCGTAAAAGGTATAAGAAAAGATTCATGAAGGTGGCGTTTTGTCGGGATATTATATCCGCAATTACATTATAATAAAAGATATCATATTAAATGTAGTATATAAGTACAATCATAATGGAACCTTCATGAAGGTGTCGTTTGGTCAAGATATAACATCCGCAAATACATTACAAATATACAAAAAGACGTAATATTTAAGTATAAAAAATATATATAAAATTCTAATTGGGATAATACATTTAAATAACATTTACAACGACATAATGATATTTGAAATCACGTAGTTATCAGACTGGTAAAAATAAATCTCAGGTTTTGATATCTTTGCCTGGGGAATATTGGTAGAATATGATATTGTAATTATGGTTTTATCAATGTAGCTAATATAATCCCTTGTGATAATAATTTAAAAGAACATCTTTAATGGAGATTTAATAATAAAACCACTATGATTACCTTCATGGAGATTTAATGCCTCAACTAGGCATTGATAATCCTCTAAGAATACTTTATCTCGTTGACGCAGAAAGCTTGGAAATATCTCACGCACTATGAGACATTCCAGGCTAGTTCTCTTGTTAACTGGTTTCCAAATATTTTTATCATTAGCCTAACTTTCGGCACAAATTTTTGACCTTTGTGTCAGATTACGGTTTTTTTTAACAAAATTGCGCATCTAGCAGTACTGTTTTGAAATCGATATGGGAATTAAGTTATAAAATAACGCTTAAGAAATTCATTGATAGAAAAATGAGAGGGGCCCTGACACCATAGCAATGTAACATATAATTGTACGCACCAAACGCAGCCGAAATCAACAATTTTGTCAATTTTTAACCTATAGTTGCTCTCACATCAGTTATCATCAGCAGTGTATTGTTGCGAACCAATCTATTTTTCATTCGCAACCATATATAACTGATGATCGCTATTGTGTGAGGGCCTCTTTTGAAGGCAATTTATGTTTTATGTGTTGATTTTGTCAAATTTGACGTGCGACGTTATACTAATGAATATTGGTGTCACCTTGTCATTGTTTAGTATAGCTGATGATTTTCATGTTAAACGCAATTTATAAAGGCATATCTTCTTTTTTCTTTACAGCACGAAAAAGACCAAATTATGACAACCAATGTTTGGCTGAGACAGGTATGTATGAAGTATGATCAGTTTGGCGCAAATTCAGCAGTCTTTCTTAACGAGGAAGTTTGAAATGAGGTGTTCGTGAAATTTGCATTGAAAAACGCATGGGATGGGTGAAAAAAAAAACGGGACTCCGCTGTGTATGTTCAAGATTACTCGATAGTTGTAAGAAGTACGCTTGTGCCACTGTTCTGACACATTTCCATTCATTGTATACTGCATATTGTCAACAGCTTACAGAGCCTTCTGTTGTCATCAGAAACTAATTTATTCAACATAATAACTTCAAAGAAAAAATAAGTTAGCTTATTCCACCGAATTATCATAAAAAAAAATTATCATTGCAAAATTTACTTCATGAAATACGATTGATGTTCCAGTACACAAAATACATTAATCAAGAAGCAAAGTTGATGAATTTCAATTTATCAATGTAAACATCTAAGGGCATTCAGTCTTTCTCCTTCCATTTGACCTCCTTTTCTGACTAAGAAGATTATTTCACTGGTTGTTTAAATTTATCAATAAAATTTTGTTTGGCAAGAAAATATCCAAAAGAAAAATGCGGTCGATTTTCCAACTCTTGATAGAAATGATGTTCTTTTGGTAGTTCCAGGGTAACTGAAATTTATCGATATTTCCTCTATTGATGGAACTACTGGTGTTTCCTGAAGGGAAATTCAATGTAAATGTTTAGTTAACATTTTAAATCACTTTTTTCGATTCACTTGTTGTCGAAGGATTTAGCAAATATTTAAGAAAAAAATTGTCCTAACTCTTTGTATAAATTTAAATATTTACAAGTGATTAAGACTACTGCCTTTAATACATCAGAAACACTTGCTATATTTAGGCCACATATTTCCATATTCCACGTATTTAACCATAAAAAAATCAAAATTGATTACATTTAGGTGCAGATAAGTCATTTTTCATTGTAATTTAAAATTCCGTATGCTATGGTTGGAACATGTCAAAATTAGCATTCTACTTTGAAAGGTATCAAGGTTAAAATCTGCGTACTAGTTACCGCTGTTGGCTCTGCACTCTATAGAACGTCATGAGAAATTCTCTATAATTACAAATAAAGTAAGGCATAGCAGGTTGCTTAGTATAATAAGGTCAGCACCTCACATATTTTCAAGGTTCCAACTGATTACGGATAATATTCAAATTAAATACAACCAAGTAATGGAGGCGCTTGAAGCATATCTTCATAATCCAAACACCACTCGTTAAATATTGCTGCCAATAAAGTACACTGAACTGTCAATATTTTGGCTTGGGGAAGAATAATCTTAAGCTTTTTCATTGACTCATAGTGAATCTTAGCCTTCCTGCTGGCAAATCGAACAGATCCTTATTTCAAATTGACTATCGTCTGTACTTTGTCACGCCTGATCACACTTTAATCTACTTCCACTATTCTTCATTGAAATAAATAGTTAACTACTCAGAAGCCTTTGAATCTCAAACCCGTCAGAAATGAGGTATTGAGACCATCAATGAAACTGCTCGACCGGAAATCACTAAATTTGGCATCTACTTTGCCCCCTTTTTGATGAATGAATCACCCTGGTTATTCTGTCACGTTTTCTATTATCTATTACAATAGAAATCATTAGATGTAGTGGTCTAGGACATTACTACCATCAGCATCTTTGTGTCAAGTTATAGATGATGGATACATGCCAATGTCAACTCCTGATATACTTATGACAAATTATTGCAACTTGTTTTGTATATATATTAATATGCATAATTCTATTAATTCATTTTGCATTTTATTGGTTACATATTCATAGATTGGTAATAAAATTGTATTTATAAAATCTGATTATGAAAATAATTAAAACTTTGATTTACAGGATTCGTGTAATTTAGTTCATTTTACAATAGTTGTAAATAATATATATGGTGTTAAGGGCCCACACACAATAACGATCACCAGTTGAGAATAAGAACAGGTCATAAGTTTTGAACGCAACTCCCATGCAACTGAGTTGTGAGGTTGCGTTCGGAACTCATAATCACTTTCGTTATTCGCAACTATATGCAACCGGTAATCGCCATGGTCACCGTGAATGCATTTTGGATTAGAATAAATAAATATTATCGGGTATGACTATGTAACCAATTTTATAATTGCTGTTGGTGGTGGTACTTTCTAAAAGGTAACTTACAGCTAATGCACTTTCACCATCTAACATTTACTCACACATTCCTTAAGGCTTGGGAAACTATATAGCAAGTAACACATATGCCAATTTTTCAAAGCGCGAAGTAACATTACACATTTCGAAATGAAGTTAAGGAAAATTGCAATATGGACGTGTGTAAGTTGTAATACTCTTTATACATCCGAACGATGCGGGGTTTTTATTTTCAAAGCTAAGCGGCTTGTTTCCTGTATTTGATATTCGAGGGATTGTTGGTAAGGAAATAACACCAATGTTAATGTTTTTTCCAGATTCGATTCGCGAATTTAATTTTCAGAAGAAGCATTTGCAGAATACTGCAACAGCTATTAGTTTAAACGTTTAAGTTTTTCCTTTAGTTGGTAGAATCTTTTTCTTTCAAAAAGACTTATGCTCTCATCTAACCTCATGGATTTTTTTTCTAAAACCTGCATGGCTTTTGAATTATGGTCTTGTAACGTTACCGTGACACTTTGCCAAAAAGGCTATAAAACTATTTTCTGATACGAATGAACACATGTTTTCGGAAACTATTTAATGAAGCGAAGAGAATAACAATTGACATCCTGGTAACCGTACAAGACTATAATATAATCTTTTAGGAATGGTATGATAAAACTTTAACCTGGTCGCCTAGTGAATATGGTGGGGTAGATAAACTTTATGTACCTTCTAGAGAAATTTGGCTTCCAGATGTAGTCCTTTATAATAAGTAAGTCTGCTGGAATGGGATTTGAGAATCGAACTTGTATGAATTATGAATCCATATTGGAGAATATTTAACATTTTATTTCCCTAGCAGCCAAAAGCAAATCACGAAGTATAACAAGGAAACCTTAAAAGCTTGGTGTTTCGATTAGATCCGATGTTTGTATCACTATACTTAACTCAGAAACCAAATATCCGCTTCTAAAATTGCCTCCGTGATTATTGACTGTAAATCATTATGGGGAAGTTGATTAAATCGACACTTCACTTGCCAATTTGAATATTCATGATTCAACAAGTTCGTTCTTTCTATACAACTATATACAGCTATGGTGGACATGGTTTTCTTTCTGAACGCATGTGCTCTCCCTTTTCTCTGTTTAACCATTACTTACTAATCAGCACTGGAGTGGTTCTTTTAATGAATTTGGCATCTTAACCTCATCGGCACTTAACAGTCTTGCATCTAGTCAATTTCAACGAGCTTATTTTTCCTCGTCACAAAGGAATGGTTTGATATGAGTCTTCAGTGGGACCCGTATGAATACGGGGGCATAAAACATCTTGAAGTGCCGGCTAGTGATATATGGTCACCCGATGTCGTACTGTATAACAAGTAAGTCTTATTTATTGGCGAGTCGTTGAAGTCAAAACGTCGTAAATCTTGATCCACTCTTTCAAATAAACATCTCCGTGGGTGTTAAGATGTTTTGAAAATAATTGAATAAGGTTACTTTTATAGACTCGTCTTGTAACCAATTTGACTGCAATTTAAAACAGTCTCCAGACAGTTCATATTCAGACATAAATCGTTTGACCTCTTATTATATGACCACGTAAAACATGGTGGATGGTCATCACCTTCGTCTGCCCGTTTGTCTTTCTATCACTAGTTATTGACGAATTTTGATTTAGTTGTGAAGGATCCTGAGTACCATGAACATAATATATTTATTTATTCCTCAACTTGTAAACTTTACTGAAAGTATATTTTTGAAGAACTTGGAAAATCCTTATGAGCTGCATTTAATTGCCCTTACTAAAATTTCAAACTACTTAAGGGTGTTTGTTAATTAAGCAGTCATCACACTTTGAAGATTGATAAGTAAAGCCGATATATAGAAAATCGGAATGTGATCACCAGTAAACAGGTGTAAATTAAATATTTTATTACGAAAAGACGTACTACGCCCAACTTACTCTTTCAAGTTAGACTCAAACTTACAGGTTTTCAAAACAGCATACTTCTTGTATCTTGTTTCTTATTACAAGACCTGATATCATGAACTAAAACACCGACGCTGTAAGAGATTAGATCGTAATTGACTGACTTACGCATGATCGACACAAATTAAGCGCCAATCAGAAGTGAATATAAGGTTATACGGAGAATCACTTGTACGAGCTAATCAGTTAGAAATATCATATTATAGCATTATATAAATCACTCTCCTTTCGTGAATGCTTCATTGGCCAATAATGCGTCAATGGTGTAGTATTTGACCTAAGCTACACCAGATTATCCGTCAAGTCTTCTCATTAAAATTCATTTAAACTTCGGCTATGAACTTGAAACCCTTTTATCCTTTAATCAAAGATGAACAATTTCACAAAATTGATATCTTTTTTCAGTGCGGATGGTAATTATGAAGTTACACTTATGACAAAGGCAACATTGCATCCAAACGGTTTAGTAGTATGGGAGCCACCAGCTATCTACAAGAGTTCCTGCACAATTGATGTCGAGTTCTTTCCATTTGATGTCCAGACATGTTCTATGAAATTCGGATCATGGACCTATGACGGTAATCAGGTCGATTTGGTGCACTACTGCTCTATCAACGAGGAGTCTGGCGTTGAAATTAGGCCGGGAATAGATATCAGAGACTTTTATCCAAGCGTAGAATGGGATCTCCTAGCTGTTTGGGCTAAAAGAAATGTTCGAAATTACCCGTGTTGCATTGAACTGTATCCTGATATAACGTTCTATATATCAATGCGAAGAAAGACACTCTTTTATACAGTAAACCTAATAATCCCGTGTGTGGCTATCTCGTTCCTCACTGTTCTAGTGTTTTATCTACCGTCCGATTCAGGTGAAAAAGTGACATTGTGTATCTCTATCCTCCTTTCATTGACTGTGTTTTTCCTGCTGTTAGCTGAAATTATTCCTCCTACGTCAATTGTCGTTCCACTCATTGGTAAATACTTACTGTTTACAATGATTCTTGTGACACTTTCAATTATAGTGACAGTTGTCGTATTAAACGTCCATTTCCGTTCCCCTTCTACGCATGTGATGTCTCCATGGGTAAGAAGGGTCTTCCTTACCATACTTCCAAAATTATTGGTAATGCGCAGACCACATCTGGAACCAGAGAAACCTCAGAAAGTTGTGATAAGGACATGTAATGGTATGGAAATCAGAGATCACAGCGGTGTGTCGGGGTATCATCACACCACGTCCATGGGATTTAGGCGTTCTATGCATGAACAAGAGTTATTACCTAGCAGCGAAGATGCAGCTGCCAATGCTTTATTTAGAAACAAATACTACACAAGAGAAGTTATTGAAGCTATTGAATCCGTTACATTTATCGCAGAACACTTAAAAAATGAAGACAACACAGCAGCGGTTGGTATTTTTTTATTTCTTTTTTTTTTTATCAACTCGCAGGTTTGTAGATGCCATAATCTTTTATAGTAGTTCAGTGTGTACAAATACGAAATAATATATTACATTAAGTTACAATAATAAAATATTTTCACTGTTATAATGGTGCTCAATACATCAATTTTAGAGTGATATATTAGACATATTAAGTTATGTAATTGCGTCATAATTTTCGTCTGAATTTATTATTTTGTAGATTATTGAAGATTGGAAGTACGTCGCTATGGTTTTAGACAGAGTCTTTTTGTGGGTGTTTACAACTGCTTGTGTTGTTGGAACTTTTGGAATTATCTTACAAGCTCCAACATTATATGATGGCAAACAACCTATCAATTTGGATCAATACAAATCTTACTGTGACACAATAAGCTGAACATATGGGACATTCTTTTACATTATTTTTTTGACAATGTTTTAAATATCCGTATGGGAAATATTGGTGTCTAGAAATGCGCCAGTGGTCATTGCATTTTGTTTTTAAATCGGAAAAATAACAATAATGTTCGCCCAAAACAGAGACCCACACGATTGATAGTGGAACTGTTTAGAGGGGGTGGTGAACCTACACACACCGCGACATGATTGCTGACGTTTACTTTGTGATTAACAGTTATTTTTTGTTCAGTTTTGGTAGAACATTCGTTCGTAAACCCAGAGCTGAGATTTGCCCAGGAAGCGATAGATATTTATGTATATTAAGTATTAAATGATACACGTTTGTTTTGTTTGTAATATGAAATGATCTAAGTGACGTTTGCTTGTAAATTAAAATGTTTATGTTCCCAATTCTATTTTATCAACTGCTTTGGTTATTTGTACATCTTGATTAATTCCATAAACATTATAGATCTCGGAGGGGAGGTTTCTTCTATTGCCATTTCGTGGTTTCAGCATCTTATTTGCAAAGGTTAACATATATGCCCTCCCTTCCGTTTCGTGGGTAGGGATACGCATTCCCCCTGAGGACCATAAATGTAAATGAAACAATCAGTCCGAAAAGTTACTAATGTAGGTCATTGGACCTAAACAAAGACATATAATGAAATATCGAATTCTGTTTTCGAAGTATGTCTAGGGAATACTTGTTTAATACAATTTTCATCTTCAATTTTCTAAAACTAGTTAATACCATTGTGTAAAAGATAACCAAAGTCTACCCACTATCTGAATCTGTTTATTTATTAAGTTAGTTTCTCGAAGGAAATATCATAATCAACTTGTACTATTCTTAATCCCTGGCTCTTTGTGAAGCTTGTTTGTCTAATTCCAGACTAGGCCATCTTATCAAGAGAGTTTTAATACCTACCCACATCATTTCCATAATTCAGTTACATGTCGCAGGTTTCCGGCAAATATATAAAAAAAATAAATGAAATCATACGACTTTGATATGCCTTCAATCAATATTTGTTTCGAACTCAAGTTGCTAACAAATGTAAAACGAGGAAGTCTTTGTCAGAAAATATGTCGATAGTCCGAAAAGCTTCAAATTGTCAATAAACATTCGCCGTGATCCGGCGTGAAAACTGAAGGCTTTAGTTCAGATAATGACGTTATGTCCATATTGAACAACTACGCGCCTGGAGAAAAACTTTATTCGAATCTTCCGTTTAATCAATTAAGCACGGTGTTCTTCAGACATCAAATAAATCGATGTAGAGGGATTTCCTTCAGCCAAACATTACACTGTTAACCCTGTATACTTAGTTGTTCACTTAAACGTTTTTGTAGACTTTGCCTTAAAGCCTTTCGCGTCAGATAAGAAAGAATAAAAAGATTTTCGTCCTTGAAAATTTCCTATAATTTATTTAAGAGGAAATCACAGACTTTACACTACTTCAACCTTTAAGAGTAGAATTAAGAAATTTGGTTGATTACTCAATATCTTTTTAAAGTTGTTATTACAGAAATATCCTTTATCAGTCTTTCATCGGTTTAATAGAATAATGTAAATTTCAACGTGGCATATTTGTTCTTAGAATACGGCGAAAATCGTTCAATACAAAAAAGGACTTTTCATGATGTCAACTAAGGATTCACGCAATTTTATTTTGCAAGGGAAATCTTACAATGATATAAACGGCTTCAAGTAAAATAAGTATCGTCCAAGTTGTTATACAGATAGAGCTAGATCTAACATTTAAAAAAAAAAATCAAAATTTCACGTTGAAGCTGAGGAAGAATAAATTTCACATACAAAGTACGGACGTTGGTCACGCTTGAACTTTATTATATTTCTAAGTACTGTTAAATTTAGTTCAGTTAGTATTAATTAAAATGAAGACATATAAGTAGTGAATATATCTTGTGTAATCAGAAATGTTAAGGAAGCCTACCAATACTGATGTCTGAGTTGAATTTAACATAAAAGAATGGAACCTAATTTCAAAGTGATATGTCATCGCTCAGATCTGCGTAAAATGATATATTTGACCCGTATACTGGTAAAACAGATCAATGCGATGAGAATTCATAGAAATGCGCCATTGACTTGAAATTAAATGAATAGATCTCCAGATCGTAGGCAAAACAAGCATATCATTACACGACAGTGACAAATGTGGCGAAGAAAATGAATTCTCTCCAGTCTACGATATCCAAAATGCTAACGACCTTTGGTGAGAGCGCGACAACTGACGTCATAAAATTGAGAGGAATACCAAATTCTCTTGAAGAATCATAAGGTAAGGGAAATAAATCCTGAAATTCTTAATATGCCACATACACTTTCCGAATGCATTGAATCTCAATCTGCACCATAGAATATGATTATTACATTACACAAACTGGACAAATAATGCAATACTGCAACACCCCTTTACTTTTAATTATAATTTCTGCATTTCCAATCAAAAATGAATGCAAAGTTTAAAATAGGCCAATACATTCAATGAAATCGAAGGATTAAATATGCAGCTTTATACCATGCTTTGAATTGCGTTTCTTCGCCCCCCCTCCCTCCCCTTTCCTTTCCTTTCCTTTCCTTTCCTTTCCTTTCCTCTTCCATATAGACAAAGATCACGCGGTAAGGGATTAAAAAGATTTTACGTTTACTATATTATTCTTTAATATTCTCATGATGGAAGATTCCACTAATAAACGATTTTGGTTATATGTGGAAAGAATTCAAGTTCTGATCAAAATAAGGATTAAATATCCAGCTTTATACCATGTTTTCAAATGTGTTTCTTCACCCCCCTCCCCCCCCCCTTTTTCTGAACAAAATAAGGATTAAATAGCCCCCCCCCCCCCTC